>NC_061513.1:199029108-199329108 GCF_022539505.1 Lolium rigidum
GAATGGTTTTTCAAGGTAACCAAGATTGTTGAAATCCACCATTTTCATTCCGTATTGCTGGTCCACCTTTACCCCACCTCCTGTTAGCTTGAACCATTTGCACCGGAACAAAGGGACCTTAAAGGAGGGTCCATAGTCAAGTTCCCATATCTCCCCAATGTAACCATAATATGTGACCTTTTGCCCATTCTCGGTTGCTGCATCAAAGCGGACACCACTGTTTTGGTTGGTGCTCTTTTTATCTTGGGCGATCGTGTAAAATGTATTCCCATTTATCTCGTACCCTTGGAAAGTCGTTATAGTCGAAGATGGTGTCTTGGCCAACATGTACAGCTGATCTCCAACATCATTGTCATTCATTAAATGTTTTCTCAACCAACTGCCGAAAGTCTCCATGTGGGCCTTTCTAATCCAGGATTCAGGCTTCCCCGGGTTGTCCGAGCATAAAATATGCTTGTGTTTCTCGAAGTACGGAGCCACCAAGCTGGAATTTGTCAGAACTGTGTGGTGTGCTTCAGTCATAGAATGGCCGTCCATACATATCGTTGATTTCCTTCCGATCGTGCCTTTTCCACTTAGTCTCCCCTCGTGCCGCGATCGAGGAAGACCAATAGGCTTCGGCCGGTGATCTGCCATGCCGTTGTAATGCTTGCTTTTCTTTCTTACGTTATGAATTTTCGGAAGAAATCGACGATGCCCAAGGTACACGTTCTTCTTACAATTTGGCAAATATACACTTTCAGTCTCATGTAAGCAGTGCGTGCATGCATTGTATCCCTTATTTGTCTGTCCCAAAAGGTTACTAAGAGCAGGCCAATCGTTGATGGTTACGAAAAGCAACGCTCGTAGGTCAAATTCTTCTTCTTTGTGCTCATCCCACACACGTACACCAGGTCTGCCCCACAAATGTAAAAGTTCACCAACTAATGGCCTTAGGTACACATCGATGTCGTTTTCGGGTTGCTTCGGACCTTGGATGAGCACTGGCATCATAATGAACTTCCGCTTCATGCACAACCAAGGAGGAAGATTGTAGATGCATAGAGTCACGGGCCAGGTGCTATGGGTGGAGCTCTGCTCGCCAAAAGGATTCATGCCATCCGTACTTAGACCAAATCTTATGTTCGTTGCATCAGCCGCAAAATCTTTGAACTCTCCGTCGATCTTTCTCCATTGCGTTCCATCCGCGGGGTGTCTCAACTCCCCGTCCGACTTACGGTCCTCTTTGTGCCATCGCAACAACTTGGCATGCTCTTTGTTCCTAAACAGACGTTTCAACCGTGGTATTATAGGAGCATACCACATCACCTTGGCGGGAACTCTCTTCCTGGGTTTCTGGCCCTCAACATCATCACCAGGGTCATCGCCTCTGATCTTATAACGCAATGCAGTACATACCGGGCATTCATTCAAATTCTCGTATTCAGCGCGGTAGAGGATGCAGTCGTTAATGCATGCATGTATCTTCAGAACCTCTAAACCTAGAGGGCAGACAACCTTCTTTGCTTCGTACGTACTAGCGGGCAACTCGTTATTCTTTGAAAACATATTCTTCAACATTTTCAGCAAGTTTTCAAATCCTGAGTCAGCTACACCTTCATGTGCCTTCCATTTCAGCAAATCTAGTGTGCAGCCCAGCTTTTTCAGACCATTATCGCATCCTGGGTACAGCGACTTTTTGTGATCCTCTAACATGCGATCCAAATTCTCCCTCTCCTTTTCAGTTTCGCAGCGTCTCCGTGCATCAGCAATGGTCCGACCAAGATCATCAGCGGGCTCATCACGTGCCTGTTCTTCACCTTCCCCTTCACCTTCCCCTTCACCTTCTCCACCTTCAGCATCCCCCATGAAAGTATCACTGAAATGATCAAGATAGTTGTCATCGATGAAATCATCCCCTTCTTCATCTTCTTCCATTATAACCCCTCTTTCTCCATGCTTGGTCCAACAATTATAGCTTGGCATGAAACCGTGCCGAAGCAGGTGCAGGTGAACTTCTCTTGAGGAAGAGTAACCCTTCTGATTCTTACAGCCAACACATGGACAGATAACAAAACCCCCCTGCTTGTTCGCATTAGCCACTACGAGGAAATCTTTCAAACCCGTAATGAACTCGCCGGAGAGTCGGTTACCGGTACATCCATTGCCGATTCATCTGCATTATTATTATATAAAGTATATAATTAACCATCATGCATTTGTTAAACTAACTAGCTAGAAATAATAGAAATTAAACCATGAACTACACACATGCATATTTTATCAATGACACATGAAAGGTTCAAGTTGCTAACCGCGATCGAGGAAAAATAAATGAGAAAGCTAAAGTGTGGCTCGGACACTTCATATCATGTTTCTTTCAATCTCTCGGGCATTTCATCGAACACCTTGTGTGCATAAGAGGAACCAAAATCAAACCCACCACCCACTTGTGAAGATTGTGAAGAGAAGTGGCACCAAATGGCTAAGTGAGTGTGCTGAAGGGTATATATATGGGTGGGGATTTAGTCGCTCTTGGCCTGGCCAATCACGACTAAAGGCCTTCGGGCACCTTTAGTAGCGGTTGGCCAGGCCAACCGCGACTAAAGCTCCTCCCGTCCACCAGCTAGCCACCGAGCGTCCTGGGCCGAGGCCTTTGGTCGCGGTTCGCCTCCCGAACCGCGACTAAAGACCCCATTAGTCGCGGTTCATATAATTTGGGGACTAATGGGGGCGGATGGAAGGCTGTTTTTCTACTAGTGGATTCCAAAGGAAAAAAATCTTCTGCAAATTCGCACACGGAAATCTGTTCTAAATTGTGTGTATATCCTACGATTTACTTATTCCTAGTAACATTTTTCCGGATAGCTATCTAAAACGGTGTTTTGTACTTTGGCTGTGTGTAGTAGGGTTTGCCGTATATTTTTGTCCAAATTGGTTCAAAACAATTTTCAAACATATTGAGGAAAAGGGTGTTATAATTTCTACCAGCACTCAAGCAATTTCGGAAATATGGATGGCAATGCGTAGATTATGGGCAAGGTAGCAATACCACACATTTACCCGTATAGTCAATTGGTACAAACTTCTACCCATACCCGTACTCATGGGTATAAAAATTTACAAATACTCATACCCGGCGAGTAACCGTACGCATTGGGTATCCGGTGGGTAGGTTAAATTGTACACATGTAACTCGCATTACTGTGAAGAAATTTTATTTAAAAAGTAAATTATCTCAACTAAATAACAGGTAGTTGGGTACATAACAATTAACAAAATATAAAAATCACATTCTCATATTCTAACTCATAAGTAAACAAAACTAGATATGGCACGTAAGAAATTGACGATAAACTGGGTATACCCGTAGGTACAAGGCTATACCCGTGCCCTACCCATATTTTAACGGGTAGGGTATGGGCACTACCCATGGGCATTAAAGTTTACCCATACCCTGCCCATGCGGGTATGGTACCGGCTACCTGCGGGTACCCGTAACCATGGATAAAATTGTCATCCTTATTCGGAACATAATAAGTACTTCTTTCACACATGTTATTTCTTTAAGTACTTGTGGGGGACTGATGGAAGCGCACACCACATCTTGCATTTATAGGGCGAATGGATCTGAAAAAACTTTCACTGACCCTGGTCTCCTCTTTTCACACTTTCCATATTCTCTTCTCTTGTAAATGGGAAATGAACTGAAAATGCCGCCTCCTCGATTGCATAACTGCAGCGCACAAGGTTAGTTACCACTACCGAACAAAGGCGCACCGGTGACGGGCGTGTTTTTCGAACTGCTGACGGTAGAGGAGCCCACCACTCATAGTGTCACTTGTAAACTCTTCACACGAAATTCATTTGGCTATTAGTGGTGAATAGCAGACATGATGAAAATCGCAAAACAAGACGTCACCGGTACGTGTATATCTGGCGAGCCGAGGTTCACTTGTGAAGTACTTGGTGTTGACAATATATGAAAAGATCCACCACCATAAGTTATCAAGTTGACAAGAATCGGTAAAATATGATCTTCATTAGTTAGTAATCAATGACATGAATTTCTCATTTTCCTCTATCATTAGTAGATTTGCAATGACGTCGCGATTCTTCCAATATCTATCATTAGTAAAATTGTGGTGGCATCACCTCATAAGGGAACACCATTGGTGAGCATCAAGTGATGTTCACAATTTTTTACCCGCGGTCACGGGAAGTTGTTCCACAGTGAATGTTTGCCAATATCTTCCTGACAGTGGTTCATTTTAGAGGGAAAAAATGTGTTGTATTTATCGTAGATAATGCAATTCAGTTTGATGTATGTACAAATGCAGTAGTTGATACTTACAATTGCAGACCAACCAGTCCAAAAATTAGTAAGAATGTTATTTATCAAGCACAATGTATTTTATCGCGCACATGAGAGACCAAGCTCAACCAAAAGTATAACTTTATACAAGTTTGCAGTTGATCAAGTTCAATGGTGTGTGAACAATATATTACATCATAGTAAAAGGATCCTCATCTTCATGTGGTTGATATCCTGACATGCCGCATCTTCCCGGAGTGTCACTGTTGCAAGGGAAATAGGACAAGATCATGCAAAACATAATTAAGTCTCTCCTTCAAAGATGTAGACAAGAAGAAGACAAAGGTTAAATGGATAGGGTAAGATGCAAAGCAACAGATACAGATTTCCTCTAATAGATAAAATTCAGCATGATAGATCTGAATAATGAAGAACACGCTTCCTTCAAACAAAGAAATTTATTCAGAATAGGAACGAGAGAGAAGATAAAAGAAAACAAACATAGAGAATCCTACATAACTAAGAAGTTTATCCCCATTAAGGGGGTTTCTCTTGACATGCAAGATGTCCACATCATCATGCATCTTTGAGCAATTCTAGCTTGCCACGTGTCACCAATTTCCAATCCTAACTTGCCATGTGTCATCAATTTCTAAATAGTTGCCCCACATTGTGTGATACGTTGCAAATATTTCTATAATTTTTTATGCTTCATGCTTGTTTTACACCAATTTATATATGTTTTGTTTACACTTCGTGGTATTTTTATGCATTTTCTGGAACTAACCAATTAACAAGATGCCACAGTGTCAGTTCCTGTTTTCAGCTATTTTTGTTTTTCAGAAAAGTTGTTCTAGAAATATTCTCGAAATTGGATGAAACAAAAGCTGAAGTTCTTAATTTGTTGTCACGAAGACGGAGTCCAAAGGGGAGACGGAGAAGAGTGTAACGGCCCCGAGTAGTACCCCCTATAGAATTTGTTTGTTCTTTCTCTTTTATGCATCATCATGGCATCATGCATCATATCATCCATGATTTTATTAAATAAAATTATTTTATAAACCCCCCTTTTGTCTTCTCCTTTAAATAAAACCCTAATCTCTTTCTCATAGTTCTTATTTTACAATTAAACCTTACCAACAAAGAAATTTTGGATATAAAATTGTGTTTTGTTTTGGGTTACAAATAAAGTATATATTTTGAAATCTATTCTTGTATCACTCACACCCCTGGTTCAAATTCAAATTGAAAAGTCTTTGAGTTCAAAATGGTTTAATAAAAACAGAAAATAAAACTAAAACCCCTCCCCTCTCCCCTGGGCCTCTCCCTTTTCTTTTGGCCCACCACCTCTCTCTCTTTCCCTCTTTCCCTTCCTTCCCGCGCGGCCCAGCAGCAGTCCAGCCCGTACCCCTTCGCTTAGGCCCTCGCCTTTCTTCCCCTTCCTTTTCATCCTCGCTGAAGGCGAGAGCACCCCGAGGGCGTGAGGTAGTGGTCCTCCACCTCGCGGCCACCTGCTCCCCTCCTCCTTATCTCCTCAAGCAAAACCCTAGCCACCAACCCTCCTCTCCCCTCTCCTCCCTCGCGCCGCCACCTTCCCCTCCCTCTTTTCCTTTCTCTGTGAACACCACCGTGCGCCATCGCTACGGCCTCGCCATCGCCCCAGCGTTACAAGCCACCCCGAGCAGCGCCGCTACTTCCAATCAACGCGCCTTGATCTCCTCTACCTCCTCCTGCGGGGAATCGACTAAGAACCTCCTCGTCTGCCCGCAAATTTGCCGTTCCTGCCTCCAAGTCCGGCGAGAAATCGTCGAAATTACGGCGCCTCCCTCCTCCTCTGCTCTCACCGTTGGCACGTCGAGGTTCGTCGTGAGCTTCCGCACCTCCTGAACCCCTTGACCTCCCCTCTCTCTTACTGTTTCGCCGTCTCACCTTGTTGCCGACCGCTGCTGTCCGCAGATGTCCGCCGCCGACGAGATTCTGGCGCTCCCCGACGACGGCGCCGCCCCTCCACGGTCCGTGCCGATGAGAGGCGCCTGGCGCCCCTTTCCTCGCGCCCTGGGACGCCCCCAGACGCCGGCGCGCATCCTCGCCACCCCGCGGTCACCGCCTCCTACCTCGCCGCGTGCGGCACGCACCAGATCGAGCACCTGGCAGGCGTGCCAGGATGCTTCGCCACGTCACCGCCACGTCGACCCCGCGGGGCCCTCCTGTCAGCCTGCGGGTCAAACAGCCCCCGGTGAGAAAAACCGCACCGATCCAGATCTGAGCTTTTATTCAAAAAGCCCCTACAACTTTCTTCGCTTCAACCCGCCGTCCCCGCTCGTGCTCGTTTCCAAGAAAACCCCCCGCACCTTTTGTAAACAACCCGGGGTCCTTCCCCTGTTTGAAAATCATTTTCGAGTCCTTATCTAATTAAAATAAATCAGTTTCTATATTATAAATACTAAAAACTAATCTGTTAATAACTTTTAATTGGTAATTCGAAATTAAAAGTGTTCTATATGAAAATTGATCAGAAAAATGTGCTGAACATGAATATGCCATCCATATGCCTGTTTGCATCTTGCATCATGTCGCGCGTTGATAGTTATGCATGTTCACCTAACATATACGCGGAGTATTTCGGAACACCACCTAGGGTTTTCCCGCTCCGTTTAATATTGAAGTATCTCACCCCTGTCATGTTATGCCATGCTAATGAACACTTAACTTTGTCGGTAGAAATGCAACTCCAACCTTAATTTGATTGTCCGGGGTTCCGGCTCCGCTTAAATTGGATAGTTGCATCGCATCATATCTGCCATGACATGCATGCCCGCATCTTGCTCATGCCGGTTCTTTATCCATAGTAGTAAGTCTTGCATACGTTGTGTGTGTTCCAGCATCTGCTTCTTCCCGGATAGGATCGCGAAGTGGTGTTGTGAGATACGACAAGTTCTTCTGCAGCTTTTCACAGGCGAGCCCTCTCTCTTCACCTATTTTACTCTCTCCCTCGCATTGCTATCCTTATGTTGCGCTTCTTTATCGAGTCACGTATCCTATTCCACTTGTTTACCATAATAATCCTATATGCACCATTCCTTATCCATAGCCGTTGCTTGATGTTTGAGCCTTGCGAGTCGTAGGCGTGTTTAGGCTCTGTTGTTTATCTCGATCTGTTATCGGGATATGTTGGGTTGTTGGGAGGTTATCACATGCTATATCAGTTGTTGGAGATACACATGCTTTACTTAATTGTTAACAACTAAAATTGTAAGCAGAGGCATCTGTGAGCCCCTTTGCGAAAGCATCGGAACTTTGACTCGCTAATGTCTCCTAGGACCCGAGTTCTTGTTATCTCGTTCCGAGATTGAGCGCTCTACCCATGCGTGGGGACGATTATTGGGACCCCCCCCTCACCCATTACCTTTTCTCAAGTCAGTTGAAAAGGGGGCCACAACCTTGGTTTTATTTGCCTATGCCATGTATACCATGCTTTACTTCCTGTTGCCTTCGGGTGTTTACTTCCTGTTGCCTTCGGGTGTTTATATTTTGTACTGTACCTTGCGGGACGTTTAGCGAAAGCGTGTGGTTCGCACGCCTAGCCGCCGTCGCAAACCCTGAGTCCGCTTCGGAGTACGGCCGGACTTCGTTACGGGTAGCTTAGTCGGGTGGCCCCCTAGACTTTCTTGTTGGACTGGGAACGGTCTTGTTGTGAGACATCCACCTGTCGTAAGTGGGTCGAGCATGTGTATGGTTACATTTGGGCAACCCCTGCAGGGTGTACATCTTATCGATAAGCCGTGTCCGCGGTTATGGACGACTTGGAATTGTATAGCTTGATCATAGAACAACTTACACTGTTATCTTGTTGCTAATAATCTGCTAATAACTTGCGTAGTAATATAGCATTACTACAACCGATACTCAATAAAACTTGTCCACCGTTGAGTGCCTTTTACATTGCCTCTTCGCAATTGTTGGAGGGAATATGTGTATTTGGCTGGGTTATGTTTGTGTAGTATTTATCTGTTACCTTGTGCGCTCTCTTATCTTCTCTGAGTAGACGGATGTTGTAGTGTGTCTCTATTGGTTACAGTTTTGCTGCCGCTAAACCTACCATATAGCCCCAGGCGATATATATATATACTCGCTCGGCGAGCATAGCCATTTCTAATCTCGCTAAGTACGTGCCGGAGTTCGTTCCTTGGTACTTACTCTCGCCTTTTCCCTTTCTCTTTTGCTTCCTTCCTTTGTCGGCAACCGATGGCCCGACTTTGACAGGTACGAGATGACGACGTTAGCAAGGTTACCCTTCCGGCTTGGCCTGGGCAGGGTTATGGACGCCACTGTTATCTTCAGGACTCCTAGTCCAATTTGTATCTTGTCCGTACTCGGACGTATTCGATCTTTTGTATGATTTGGATCTTTGTATTGTATATTTGTATCTTGACTCGTTGGAGTTGTTGTTGTAATATATGTTTCTTGTGGGCTCTATTGTAATCCTGTTGTAATGTTACCGCTCGTGTTAATTCCTCTGGCATCACGTGTGTGATTCTTCGCGCACGTCGTGTCGGAGGGCGTCTCTGAATCGATATCGTGCGGATTTCGGCGGGTTCGCTGGAATCCTCAGGATACCGGTTCCGGGGCATCACAAGTTGGTATCAGAGCCCAGGTTGACGGTACCCCACTAGTCCAGCCTGTAGGATAACCTTGCCAACGATCGTTGAGTTTAGAGTGTCAAAACTATTTTCTGAAAACTCGTTGGATAGATCTGAGTAGCTCTGAATTTTTCTCCTTACCTCTCTTCTTTCTCATCTTACCTATGCGAATTTTGAATCTTCTCTTATCTGTTTCTCCGAGTCTTAGGTTCCGACGCGGGTTGGACGATCTTTACCCCTCACCTATTAGGTCCGATCTTCAGAGGTCCCGACGAAAGCGCATCATCGGCAACGGAGCAATGACTTCTTGTTGGTGGTGTCGCCGATCAAGCTGGAGCAAGACTTCTTGTTAGTGGTGTCGAGAAGATCAACACTTCGCCAAAAGAAGGTTCCACCTCGAGGTCGGGTGATTGTCAACATGGTACAAGAAGACTCGATAGTTTAACCAACTCCCCCTTGGCTTGACGTGGAACCTCGGGGCGAGGTTCCTTGTTAGTGGTGTCGATTGTAACGGCCCCGGGTAGTACCCCCTATAGAATTTGTTTGTTCTTTTTCTTTTATGCATCATCATGGCATCATGCATCATATCATCCATGATTTTATTAAATAAAATTATTTTATAAACCCCCCTTTTGTCTTCTCCTTTAAATAAAACCCTAATCTCTTTCTCATAGTTCTTATTTTATAATTAAACCTTTCCAACAAAGAAATTTTGGATATAAAATTGTGTTTTGTTTTGGGTTACAAATAAAGTATATATTTTGAAATCTATTCTTGTATCACTCACACCCCTGGTTCAAATTCAAATTGAAATGTCTTTGAGTTCAAAATGGTTTAATAAAAACAGAAAATAAAACTAAAACCCCTCCCCTCTCCCCTGGGCCTCTCCCTTTTCTTTTGGCCCACCACCTCTCTCTCTTTCCCTCTTTCCCTACCTTCTCGCGCGGCCCAGCAGCAGTCCAGCCCGTACCCCTTCGCTTAGGCCCTCGCCTTTCTTCCCCTTCCTTTTCATCCTCGCTGGAAAGCGAGAGCACGCCGAGGGCGTGAGGCAGTGGTCCTCCACCTCGCGGCCACCTGCTCCCCTCCTCCTTATCTCCTCAAGCAAAACCCTAGCCACCAACCCTCCTCTCCCCTCTCCTCCCTCGCGCCGCCACCTTCCCCTCCCTCTTTTCCTTTCTCTCGTGAACACCACCGTGCGCCATCGCTACGGCCTCGCCATCGCCCCAGCGTTACAAGCCACCCCGAGCAGCGCCGCTACTTCCAATCAACGCGCCTTGATCTCCTCTACCTCCTCCTGCGGGGAATCGACTCAGAACCTCCTCGTCTGCCCGCAAATTTGCCGTTCCTGCCTCCAAGTCCGGCGAGAAATCGTCGAAATTACGGCGCCTCCCTCCTCCTCTGCTCTCACCGTCGGCACGTCGAGCTTCATCGTGAGCTTCCGCACCTCCTGAACCCCTTGACCTCCCCTCTCTCTTACTGTTTCGCCGTCTCACCTTGTTGCCGACCGCTGCTGTCCGCAGATGTCCGCCGCCGACGAGATTCCGGCGCTCCCCGACGACGGCGCCGCCCCTCCACGGTCCGCGCCGATGAGAGGCGCCTGGCGCCCCTTTCCTCGCGCCCTGGGACGCCCCCAGACGCCCCCAGACGCCGGCGCGCATCCTCGCCACCCCGCGGTCACCGCCTCCTACCTCGCCGCGTGTGGCACGCACCAGATCGAGCACCTGGCAGGCGTGCCAGGATGCTTCGCCACGTCACCGCCACGTCGACCCCGCGGGGCCCTCCTGTCAGCCTGTGGGTCAAACAGCCCCCGGTGAGAAAAACCGCACCGATCCAGATCTGAGCTTTTATTCAAAAAGCCCCTACAACTTTCTTCGCTTCAACCCGCCGTCCCTGCCTGTGCTGTTTCCAAGAAAACCCCCCTGCACCTTTTATAAACAACCCGGGGTCCTTCCCCTGTTTGAAAATCATTTTCGAGTCCTTATCTAATTAAAATAAATCTGTTTCTATATTATAAATACTAAAAACTAATCTGTTAATAACTTTTAATTGGTAATTCGAAATTAAAAGTGTTCTATATGAAAATTGATTAGAAAAATGTGCTGAACATGAATATGCCATCCATATGCCTGTTTGCATCTTGCATCATGTCGCGCGTTGATAGTTATGCATGTTCACCTAACATATACGCGGAGTATTTCGGAACACCACCTAGGGTTTTCCCGCTCCGTTTAATATTGAAGTATCTCACCCCTGTCATGTTATGCCATGCTAATGAACACTTAACTTTGTCGGTAGAAATGCAACTCCAACCTTAATTTGATTGTCCGGGGTTCCAGCTCCGCTTAAATTGGATAGTTGCATCGCATCATATCTGCCATGACATGCATGCCCGCATCTTGCTCATGCCGGTTCTTTATCCGTAGTAGTAAGTCTTGCATACGTTGTGTGTGTTCCAGCATCTGCTTCTTCCCGGATAGGATCGCGAAGTGGTGTTGTGAGATACGACAAGTTCTTTTGCAGCTTTTCACAGGCGAGCCCTCTCTCTTCACCTATTTTACTCTCTCCCTCGCATTGCTATCCTTATGTTGCGCTTCTTTATCGAGTCACGTATCCTATTCCACTTGTTTACCATAATAATCCTATATGCACCATTCCTTATCCATAGCCGTTGCTTGATGTTTGAGCCTTGCGAGTCGTAGGCGTGTTTAGGCTCTGTTGTGTTATCGGGATATGTTGGGTTGTTGGGAGGTTATCACATGCTATATCAGTTGTTGGAGATACACATGCTTTACTTATTTGTTAACAACTAAAATTGTAAGCAGAGGCATCTGTGAGCCCCTTTGCGAAAGCATCGGAACTTTGACTCGTTAATGTCCCCTAGGACCCGAGTTCTTGTTATCCGTTCCGAGATTGAGCGCTCTACCCATGCGTGGGGACGATTATTGGGAACCCCCTCACCCATTACCTTTTCTCAAGTCAGTTGAAAAGGGGGCCACAACCTTGGTTTTATTTGCCTATGCCATGTATGCCATGCTTTACTTCCTGTTGCCTTCGGGTGTTTACTTCCTGTTGCCTTCGGGTGTTTATATTTTGTACTGTACCTTGCGGGACGTTTAGCGAAAGCGTGTGGTTCGCACGCCTAGCCGCCGTCGCAAATCCTGAGTCCGCTTCGGAGTACGGCCGGACTTCGTTACGGATAGCTTAGTCGGGTGGCCCCCCTAGACTTTCTCGTTGGACTGGGAACGGTCTTGTTGTGAGACATCCACCTGTCGTAAGTGGGTCGAGCATGCGTATGGTTACATTTGGGCAACCCCTGCAGGGTGTACATCTTATCGATAAGCCGTGTCCGCGGTTATGGACGACTTGGAATTGTATAGCTTGATCATAGAACAACTTACACTGTTATCTTGTTGTTAATAATCTGCTAATAACTTGCATAGTAATATAGCATTACTACAACCGATACTCAATAAAACTTGTCCACCGTTGAGTGCCTTTTACATTGCCTCTTCGCAATTGTTGGAGGGGATATGTGTATTTGGCTGGGTTATGTTTGTGTAGTATTTATCTGTTACCTTGTGCGCTCAGACGGATGTTGTAGTGTGTCTGTATTGGTTACAGTTTTGCTGCCGCTAAACCTACCATATAGCCCCAGGCGATATATATATATATACTCGCTCGGCGAGCATAGCCATTTCTAATCTCGCTAAGTACGTGCCGGAGTTCGTTCCTTGGTACTTACTCTCGCCTTTTCCCTTTCTCTTTTGCTTCCTTCCTTTTGTCGGCAACCGATGGCCCGACTTTGACAGGTACGAGATGACGACGTTAGCAAGGTTACCCTTCCGGCTTGGCCCGGGCAGGGTTATGGACGCCACTGGTTATCTTCAGGACTCCTAGTCCAATTTGTATCTTGTCCGTACTCGGACGTATTCGATCTTTTGTATGATTTGGATCTTTGTATTGTATATTTGTATCTTGACTCGTTGGAGTTGTTGTTGTAATATATGTTTCTTGTGGGCTCTATTGTAATCCTGTTGTAATGTTACCGCTCTTGTTAATTCCTCTGGCATCACGTGTGTGATTCTTCGCGCACGTCGTGTCGGAGGGCGTCTCTGAATCGATATCGTGCGGATTTCGGCGGGTTCGCTGGAATCCTCAGGATACCGGTTCCGGGGCGTCACAAAGAGCCAGGAGGCGGCCACACCACCTCTAGGCGCGCCCCCCTGGCCGCGCCTAGGGATGGTGTGGGCCCCCCGGGCGCCCACCGACATCGCCCTTTCGCCTATATATTGCTCCCGACGCGAAAACCCTAAATAAATCAGTCTCCATCCATGAAAAGTTCCGTAGCTCCTCCGCCATCGAAGACAAGTTTCGGGGGACATAAATCTCTGTTCCGACACTCTGCCGGGACAGGGAATTGCCCCCGGAGCCATCTCCATCGACTCCGCCGCCATCTTCATCATTGTTGCTGACTCCCATGATAAGGAGGGAGTAGCTCTCCGTCGAGGCTAAGGGCTTTACCGGTAACTATGTGATCTATCTCTCTCTCCCATGGTGTGATCTTTATGTTATCATGAGCTTTGTAATCTAGTTGAATAAGTAGATGTTATGATAAGGGCTAAGCCCTAGGGGAGGCCCGATATTCATGGATTTGGATGGGATTCATGGGGGAGGTGGAGGAACACGAAGAAAACGGGTGGAAAGCGGAGTGGATCGAAGATACATACAACCGGTTGTTCTTCGTTCGCCCGATACACCAACCCAATAGAATTGCAAGGCAAAGACTCACAAGGAGTAGAATCCCTCACAAAAGATTGGCAAGCAATTGGTAGAGTTCCAAAGAGGAAAAGAGTGCAATAGATAGAATTGCAAGAAGCAAAAGATCCACAAACACTACAATTCCTATAATGGAAGAGACCAATTCCTTAGAAGAGTCTTGATAACTTCATAGATTTGGATCTAGAAGGGTTTCCCATAGGGAGGAGCAAAGCTCGGGTATATTCTCACGACAAGTCTAAATCTCAGATCTGAGCCAACAAGGCTATTCTCACAAAAAGGTTAAATCTCAGATCCAAAAATGACCGATTTGCTTGCAGTAACATCCCGGGGCGTTTTGGCGCGTTTCCGGAACTGGAGCGAAACTTGAGCGGAAGTTCCAGCGGGTGGAAGTTCCGGTCCATGGGGGAGGAAGTTCCGGCTGGATCCTCTTTCCTGGGCGCTGGACAGCATCTAGGAGGCATCTGGCCGGAATTTCCTGTCCTGGGGGCGGTACTTCCGGCTTGAGCGCTGGGTCTCCATCTTCTTCATCTTCAGCTCCCTCTCCATTGGCCCGGTCTCCATAGCTTGTGTCTTGTTCGATGTACCTGATTGAACAGAGAGTATTCGCATGAAGTAGCATGCCATCCAATGAGGTATCAAACATATATGTGGAAAGGAGCGAATTCACCTCTTGGTGTATGGCTTTGGCCCGAGCTCGTGTCATTGGGCCACGAGGAGAGTTTTTCAGTATTGATGTAGTTTCATCCTTGGGCAGGCCTACATCATCTCCCCCCCTTGAGAAAGAGTCGGCCTCGACTCTATGTTCTCCTCATCTTCATGATAGGATGAAAGATCCGACACATTGAATGTGTTGTTCACCAAGTACTTGGATGTTGTTATGTCGACTAGGCGTTGTTGTTGATGCGCTTGAGGACCTTGAATGGACCATCACCTCGGGGCTTGAGCTTTGAGTTGCGTTCTTGAGGGAACCGTTCTTTGCAAGGTGTATCCACACTAGGTCTCCTTCATTGAAGATCCTTTCCTTGTTCTTGGCATTGAAGTGGGTAACTTGGCAAAGTACATGCTCTTGTATGGTTTCCCTTGTGTCTTCATGTAGCTTCTTCATGGTGGTGGTGCGCTTGTCGAAGTCCATGTTCATTCTCTCATGAAGAGGTAGTGGGAGGATGTCGAGTGTCGTGGAAGGTTCGAAACCATAAGCGATCATGAATGTACTCCGTGAAGTTGTGGAGTGCTTGGCTCGATTGTAGGCGAACTCCGCGTGGGGGAGGCACTCTTCACATGACTTCAAATTCTTATTCACAAGCGTGCGTAGGAGCGTTGAGAGGATTCGATTCACCACTTCCGTTTGTCCGTCCGTTTGCGGGATCAAGGATGATGAAAACAAGAGCTTGACTCCAAACTTTTCCATGAGCGAATTCCATAGATAACTCATAAACTTGATGTCTCGATCCGACACAATGCTTGCCGGTATTCCGTGTAGGCGAACGACTTCTCTGAAAAAACAAGGAAGCAATGTGTGAAGCATCATCGGTCTTATGGCATGGTATGAAATGAGCTATTTTAGAGAAACTATTCACTACCACAAATATTGATTCATGACCATTTTTTGTTCTTGGCAAGCCTAGTACAAAGTCAATGCTTATATCCGACCAAGGAGCATGTGGAATGGGTAAAGGTGTGTAAAGACCGTAAGGGTTGATGGTAGACTTACCTTGTAAACATGTTGTGCAACGGTTGCATTGGCGCTCCACATCTCGCTTCATTCTCGGCCAATAGTAATGGGTAGATAGCATGGAGAGCGTCTTGTCACGCCCAAAGTGTCCCATGAGACCACCGCCATGTGACTCTTGCAAAAGCAACTTACGAAGAGAAGACTCGGGTATACAAAGTTTGTTAGCTTTAAACAAGTAGCCATTATGCAAATAAAAATCATCAAATCCTCTTTCAACGGAACACTTTGCAAAGATGGGTCCAAAGAAGATGTCGGATGTGTAAAGTTCTTTGATTTTGTCAAGACCCAAAACATGAATATCCAAGCGAGTGAGCAAAAGGTTGTTCTTGCGGGAAAGAGCATCTCCGACCACATTTCCTTTCCTTTTTTGTATTTGATAACATATGGGAAGGACTCATTAAACTCAACCCACTTAGCATGCCTTTTGTTCAAATTAGTTTGGCTTTTCAAATACTTCAAGGATTCATGATCAGAATGGATGACAAACTCTTTTGGCCAAAGGTAGTGTTGCCAAATTTCAAGGACACAAACCAATGCATAAAGTTCATTGTCATATGTAGGATAGTTGAGGCGTGCGCCATCCAACTTCTCGCTATAGTATGCCACGGGTTTTCCATCTTGCATAAGGACTCCACCAATACCGAGTCCACTCGCATCACACTCAATCTCAAAAGTTTTTGTAAAGTTCGGAGGAACGAAAAGTGGCACCTCGGTAAGTCGTTTTTTCAAATCATCAAAAGCTTTTTTTGGGCCTTGCCCCAAAAAAGGAACATTCTTTTTAGTAAGCTCATTTAAAGGGCAAGCAGTGGTGCTAAAATCTTTCACGAAACGTCTATAGAATCCGGCAAGTCCATGGAAACTTCGAACTTGACCAACATTGGTAGGAGTGGGCCAATTGTGAATGGCCTCAACCTTCGAAGATTCCACTTCAATGCCATTGGCAGAAACAACAAACCTAAGAAAAAACAACTTGTTTTGTACAAAGGAGCACTTGGAAGATTTGCAAAGAGCTTTTCGCGGCGTAAGATGCATAAGACTTCTCTCACATGTTGCACATGGTCCTCGAGATTTCTTCTATAAATGAGAATATCATCAAAGTAGACAACCACACTCTTGCCAATGAGAGGTCTCAATATATGGTTCATAAGGCGCATAAAAGTTGATGGAGCATTTGAAAGACCAAATGGAATGACAAAGCCATTCATAGAGACCAAGTTTGTTCTTGAAGGCCGTCATCCATTCATCACCAATTGCCATGCGGATTTCGTGGTAGCCACTACGCAAATCTATTTTAGAGAAAATCGTGGCACCACTCAACTCATCAAGCATGTCATCTAAACGCGGAATGGGATGGAGATATCGAAAGGTAATGACATTGATGGGACGACAATCCATACACATTCTTTGCGACTCATCCGGTTTAGGAACTAGAATGAACGGCACCGCACAAGGGCTTAAGCTTTCACAGACATACCCTTTTTCGAGGAGCTCTTGAATTTGTCGTTGAATCTCCTTTGTGTCTTCGGGGTTGGTGCGCTAGGCGGTGCGGTTTTTTAGAGGGGCGCCGGGTATGAGGTCGATGCGGTGCTCGATTCCTCTAAGCGGTGGTAGCCCATGAGGGAGCTCATCAGGGAAGACATCTTGAAATTCCTTCAAAAGATACAACAAAGACGAAGGAAGTGTTGTTAAGTTATTAGTATCAGAGGGTGGCCCCTCGCAAATGAGCACATAGTGCAATTTGCTGGATGGGTTGTGGTGCACTTCTCTCATCTCACTCTTAGTGGCTAGGAGGACACTCTTCGTCTCGCTCACATATGGCTTGTGGCGCTCACTCTCTTTTTTGGTGGATCACACTCTCACCTCTCATCTCACTAGTGATGGTAGCTTCATTAGCCCTCGCTAAAGCATTTGCATTGTCCGCAATTACTTGGCTAGGAGTCATTGGGCATGGGATGAAGGACTTGTCGTCGGCCTTGAAGCTATAAGCTTTTGTCTAACCATCATGGTTTGATTTTTTGTCATATTGCCAAGGTCGACCAAGTAGTGTCATCGTGGTGAACAGACAGATGCCATGGGATGGCTTAAGTTGGGGATGAATGTGCGCTAGAGGATTCGGGGGAGGGTTTTTGGTAAGGATGGGATGGATTCCGGATGGATTTCCGATGAACTTGGCCTCGGCCAGAGGTAGAAGAAGAAGAACACAAGGACTATTTCACCTCTAGATCTCTCTATTTCTTGATCATATAAGATTACAGGTTTCTGAATACAGTGAAGCGCTCTTAGCTACCCCGCGCAAGGGTGTGCCCCTCTCCTTATATAGGGGAGAGGGTGGCTTACAGAGGAAGAAACCCTAGGAAACCCTAATGGCATCTTTGACTACACAAACTACTTTATAAAGTTTCTTTAGCTACCGGTGACGCCGGTATGTCTTTAATCAGGAGCGGTGACATCCTCCGGTACCTTTTACGTCATCATCTGCTTTGGCCCTAGAGCTTCGATTAAAGCTGAAGTGCTTCGCTCATCTTTGTCCTCTAGCTCTTGAGAGAATCTTTGACCAGTCTTGCCGACATGCTACAGTGTAGCCTATACCGGTAACCCGGTACCTTCTTAGCTGATTCCGGTATACCCCTCCTGGGATACCGGTATAGATTCACTTAGGCAAAATCTTAGCTTCACAGCCCGGAATAACCTTTAAACCGGTATCTTGATAGGTCAAACCATCCGGTTTGGCATGCCTTTGGCATACCGGGGGTCAGCCCCACAACATTAGTCCCTGAAGCTGGTATAGTCCGGTGGATCTTATCCAACGAACCATGCCAGTTTCCCAACATTCAAGGTACCGGTTTAATCCTTTCTGTTACCAGTTCAAACCTTCCGGCACTTCAGCCGAACTTCCTTTTTCGTACCGATCTCTTCCGGCATCTTTGTCATTAAACTCTCCTCGGCGAAGTCGAGAATTTCTCGGGTACAGTGCATGTCAGTGACATGCGCACTATTTCTGACGCAGCAGTGTCAGGGGTCACTTCCCTTCGGCTTCTGCACTTGCATTTATGGCGCCACACCGGATCCTCGCTGCCGTATCGGATCCGTGCGGCCTCCCTATGGCTTTTCGTTTTTCGCGCCTGTATCATCGCGCCACGTGGCGGCCCACGAACTGAACCGCCGCGGCCCAGCGGTTGCCAGCCCACGACCTCTTCTCCCTATTTAAGGGCGAAGCGGTTCCTTCTCCTCTTCTTCTCCGCACTCTTCACTTCTCACGCGCTCTGAGCTCTTTGCCCGTTGCGCTCCCGCCGCCGTCGTTCGCCGCCAGAGCATTGCGCCCCGACGAACCTCCGCTGTGACTCCTTTGAGCCCCGCTGCGCAGAGATTCTCCGCCGCGCCTCCGCTCTTACCGCATCGAGCGCCTCACAGCAACCTCCGTTCTTCTTCATCGCTAGTCTTCATCGACGACTGCGAGTTTGCCCCATCTCCGGCGACCGTTGTCCTCAACGTCTTCTGCCGCCTCAGGTTAGCCTCAACGCCTCCTTACTCTCTTCCTTTTGCCTTCTAGTTCTTGGGCCGGTAGGGGATTTACTTTTCTTTTTCTTCCGGTTTTTCTCTTACTCGTAGATCTTAGCGCGAGGCTAAATCTTGGGAAATCTGTTTTTAGGTAGATTTGGGCATCTTTCGACGGTATGTCTTCTGAGGACTATCTTCCCGAATCTTCCGGCAGCAGCCGTCACAGCGAGGACTCCGACGGGCTCGAGGCTGAACTCGCCCGGATGGAAGATTCATCATCAGCTCCTGAAGCCGGTTCCGGGAGGGGCCAGGAGGCCAGCAGCTACGGCCAATGTTCCGGTGTGAACCTGGCTGCAATTACCCGTGGAGCCTGGAAGGGCTCCGAGGTAAAGGAGCCGGAGATTGATTGGCTGTACAACTCCCGCAGGATACCGGCACAGGTGTCTTGCCGGATTCCAGGCGACGAGGTGGAACCCGCACCCGAACCCGGAGAGTACGTAGTTTTCTCTGCTCACTTCGAGCGCGGCTTCGGCCTTCCGGCCTCCGATTTCTTCCGCGAGTTTCTAGTTTTTTACCAACTCCAACCTCACCATCTTCCTGGCAATGCCATTTTTTATCTTTCTTGCTTCGTTTCTTTCATGGAGGCCTACATTGGTCTCCTCCCCACAAAAGATGCTTTCGCTCGCTTCTTCTGCCTTCGGATCAATTCGGTCCAGGGCAAAAACATCCCCAAGCCCAAACCTCCGGTCCAATGCGGATCTTGCATTATCGGCTCCCGCCAAGGGAGCCCTTTTTTCAAATTCTCCGGTCTGGAGTCATGCCGGGCATGGCAACAGACCTTCTTTTACGTGAGGAACAAAGACGCCGCAGATTTCATTAATCTGCCGGCTTACCATCCGGGAACGCCATCGAAGGCCAACTGGAGGTACAATCCTGGGACTAACCATATTGAAACCAACCGGATTGTCCGCTTCACGGAGCAGCTTATGAAGGAAACCAACATATTCGCCGATGATATCATCCGCGCGTTCATCTCACGCCGGGTGCTTCCCCTTCAGCGCCGGGCTCACAAGATGAGCCAGATGTGCGGCCCCCGCGATCCCACCAAGATCACCAGCTGCCCCTAAGCAAAGAGGACGTAGCCCTTAAGGCTAGGCAAATTTGCCAAACCGACATGTCGCTGGACTGGGAGTGGGGCTTCCTTCCCCTGTGCTCCAAAAATCCTCCAACCGCCGAAGTAAGAACTTAAGCAAACCGGATTGTTTTTCTGGTAGCCTCTGCTGTGTTGCTAACTATCTTTTTTCTCTTTTTCAGGCCCGCAATCGCTTCCCTCGCATTGCTGCGGAGGCTCGAGGCCCTTGCCAGAGGCGCGCCCTGGACGAGGTTGACCCGGATCCTTACGTGATCGGGAACAAGCACAAGATGGGGAGGACCCACACCTCACGCCCCGGCAACTTTTCAACCAAAGATTCCGGTATAGATGATGAGGTCACTATACTTGAGGTATTTTATTCTTTCGCTTCCTCATACATTGTCTTTCTGTAGATCTTCCCTCAGCCAGCGCCAACCCACAGGTTGTGGAGCGCGCCACCCCGCTGCAGGCCGAGGTTGGCCAGGAATTCCTGGACAATCTCACCTCTCGGGGTCAGAAGAACAAGGCACCGGCGCCCGAAGCCGGCTCGAGCGGCGCTCCTCCTGCCAAGCGCTCCCGGATGGAAGTTGGCAGGAAGAAGGTCACCGCGAAGCACTACCGGAAGCGAGAGATGCCGGTTGCTTCCGGGTAAGCTTACGTTTCCTCTTTCCTTTTGTTTCGTGAGTCTCTTTTTCCGGTTGCTTTTCTGAACTTGTTTTTTCTTTATCTTTTCAGCCCTGCGCTCAAGATTACCAAGAGCGCCACCGGCATGAGGCCGGAGACCTCGGAGGACGTCGCTAGGGCCTCACCTCCTCCTCAACCAAGTCCGGTACCATCTGGTGCCGGAAAATCTCCTGCCTCCTCTCGGGGAGGCAACACAAGTGCGGGGCGCGTGGCCCCTGAACCTACTAATCACCGCGCGGAGGAGGACCTTGTCTCCCCTCCAGAAGCCCAAGACACCGGCGCCAGCAACATCGGCGCCGACACTGAAGAAGCCGGGAGGGCGGAACCTCCGGTTCCTCCCGTCCCAAAGAAGAAGAAGAACAAGAAGAAGAAGCCGACTGCTTCCCCCCTCCAAGACCGTGTTGGATTCTTCCGCGCCGGCAAGCTCTGCCCCGGCAAAGGAAGCACCTGAAGCTCCTGCGCCAACCAGGGCCACACCAACACCTCCGCCTGCTGCCTCTTCCGGCGAGCCAGCTGCTGCCAAGCCAACACCTCCTGAGGGCGCCAGGCTCACCGCACAGGACCTTGCCCCGGTGGTCACGCAGCAACCTCCCCCTCTTCCGGCTCGCAGACACTAGTTCTGCACGCTGGCCGCACCGCCGTTGCGGCCGGTGAGACGGCCTCAGCTCAGCTGGGCCGGATCACTGAGCTCACCCGCGGAGGAGCCGACCTGGGCCATCTGCTTGATTATGCTGAAAAGTGGAATCAAGCAGATCTGTCCCCAGCAACGCGCGGCCTTGAGAAGGACAAGCTGCCGGTGGTTGACCCCACAGGCCCTCGGAGCACCAGCCAACATTTTGGCCGGCTCAGGTGCGCGGTCCGGGAGTTCGACACCGCGTGGCATGATGCCAACAACAACGTGGCGGTAAGTTGCACAAACTTTATAGCTCTTTAAACATATGCCGGTTTTCAATCTTGCACTTTATATGTATATCCTCTCAGTCCCCGAGTTTCGGGTTGAGAATGCAGTTCTTAGCGCGAAACTTTCTTAGAAACACAAAAAACCGGCATAGCCAGTCCCCGAGTTTCGGGTTGAGAGCGCAGTTCTTAGCGCGAAACTTTCTTAGAAACACAAAAAACCGGCATAGCCAGTCCCCGAGTTTCGGGTTGAGAGCGCAGTTCTTAGTGCGAAACTTTCTTAGAAACACAAAAAACCGGCATAGCCAGTCCCCGAGTTTCGGGTTGAGAGCGCAGTTCTTAGCGCAAAACTTTCTTTCAATGCCGGCATCTTCTTACCGCAATATTTTAACTTGAACAGAGCGTGATGGACACCCGGAAGCAGCTCTTCGAGGAGCTTTTGTGGGAGCACCGGGAGCTTTCTGAGGCCCACAACAAGTGCCAAGGTTAGTTTCTGCATTCCCGGCTTCTTTTTACCGGTTGCTTCTTCCTTTAAGTACTTATACACTCTTTGCACACCAGCTCTTCCGGAAGCCTCCGTCGAGGCCCTCACTGCTCAGCTCTCCGCGCTTCAAGGTACCATTTCGTTTCCGGTTGGTTTGCCTCTCTTTAATCTACCGGTTATTTTTCTGTTAACATCTTTTTGCCGGATTCCAGCTGAAAAGGAGCAGCTTGCCTCAGAGCATCACAAGGCCCTGGACGCTCAGAGGGACCCTCGCCGCTGAGCTAAAGGAGAAGCTCATGCAGGATGAGCTCCGGCACTCGCGTGAGCTGAAGGAGGCCCAGGCTGCAGCTGAGGCCAAGCTGGATGAATCCCTGAAGGAATTCACCAACTCCACTGCGGTGCTGCGGGCGGAGCTGGAGGAGGAGACCCGGGCGCGGAAAGAGGCGCAAGGCCGGATCGCCACCCTCACCACGGACCAGGCTGAGTATGACCGGTTGGTCATGCAGGCCGATGCCCTGGCCTTCAGTAAGCCATTCTTCTTTTCTCTTTTGCTTATAAGCTTATGTTGTTTGGCGGTATGTCCTTACACCGGTTACTTTTTCCTTCCTTTTCTTTCTTTCTAGAACTCTTTCCGGATTCACAGCCGCATGCGCACAAGAAGGTTACGGAACGCAGGGCTGAGCAAGCCATGAGCAACCCGGATGCACCCTGGGATGCTTATGATCACTTGGTTGCGCTTGCCGCTCGGATCCAACATATGCGCGCTGTGGACCGGCATCTGGTCGATCTGCCGGATCATGCCATAGAGATTTTCAAGGTGCTGTGGCCTGGGGAAGCGGTGCCGGCCAACGTGACGCTCGTCTCCGATCGCTTCAAGGATGCCTGCCGGAGGATCCACGAGTGGAAGTGCTCAGCGCCCCGTGCCGGAGCAGATGCAGCGCTACGCGTTGCTTGTTCTTGGTACGAAGACCTGGACCTGGACGCCTTCCACAGCCTTCGCGGTGATGCGCCACGGATAAGGACCCAGTCTTAACCGCCAAGCGGCAGGATCGTGCCTACCGGATCGCGGAATGCGCTCACACCCGCACCTTCATCCCTCCTCCTCCCGAAGTCAAGGATGCACTTTCTGATGACGAGGAAGAAGTTGAGGACGAGGAGGATGAAGAAGCCGGAGAAGGCGATGCCCCTCCGGAAGAAGGCGATGCTCCTCCGGAAGCTCCTGAAGCTGGCGCTCAACCCCCTGTTGCCTAAAGGTTCTTTGTTATGTGTTTGCCACACCTGCTGCCTCAAAACAATATCAGTTAAATTCTACCCCGGGATGCCGGGGTCTTTGATGTAATATAAAACTTAGCATTTCTTTTGGCTGTGCTACAACTGATTATGCCGGTATCTTGTATACTGGTAACTTATTAAGTGAAGTTCGTATGCTGCTTTATTATTTTACCCATTGTTTGCTTTCATCTTGCACTGTGAAGATTCCGGAATTGTTTCCGCATCCAATCTGATGCACACTTGGTTCTTTTGCTTTGGCTCTGCATACCTCTCTGGTGTTTTGGCGTATGAGTCACAAAGTTCTTTTGCCAAGCAAGCATTTTCTTGAACTTAGAAATAATTCAAAAAATTTCACAAAAAACCGGTATAACCGGGGTTAGTTAAATTTTCCGGATTGTTTGCTCCCACTCTCTCTTTTCGTGTTTCACGTGCTTAGTTCCTACCGGTTTATCTTGCTTGCCATGAAGCCGGGTTGCGGACAACAGCAGAGTCGAAGACTCCGGTAGGTTTAGCACGTTACTAAACCGGAAAGAAAAAACGTTCAACAAGCACCTGGTAAACTGAAAAAATAAACACATTGCATGCAATTTTGGTAGAGGTAGTCCCCGAGATTCATTCAAGGTTCCGGCATCTTTTATTCATAGCATATAAGGTAAAAAAAGGAACTCCTTACAGCACATCTTCAGGAATAGAAAGGACGCAGTAAGGCTATGTTCCAAGGACGCTTAGTTTCCTGTCCTGACCTGTCCGCCTTTCCCTTCTTTGATTCCTGTGCATCGATCAAGTAGTAGGCATCATTGTGCAGAGCCTTGCTCACAATGAAAGGTCCTTCCCATGGAGGTGAGAGTTTGTGGCGCCCCTCAGTGCGCTGCACTAGGCGTAGCACCAGGTCCCCTTCCCGGAACACTCTCGGTTTAACCTTCCGGCTATGATAGCGTCTGAGGTTTTGCTGGTATATGGCTGTTCTTGCCAAAGCTAGCTCCCTTGCTTCTTCTAGCAAGTCCACATCATTTTCTCGGGCCTCTTTTACCTCTTCTTCGGTATAGAGTTGAACCCTTGGTGAATCATGTATGATATCGGTCGGTATCACGGCTTCTGCCCCGTAAACCATGAAGAATGGAGTGTATCCGGTAGACCGGTTTGGAGTCGTTCTTATACTCCACAGTACTGATGGTAGCTCATCGAGCCAACATCCCGGTGTCTTTTCAAGCGGTTCAATGAGCCTTGGTTTGATACCGGAAAGCACCAAAGCATTGGTTCTTTCCACTTGGCCATTGCCTTGCGGGTGTGCGACTGAGCACAGATCCAGCTGGATGTTGTTATCCTCACAAAATCTTTTGAACTCTCCTTGAGCGAAGTTTATTCCATTGTCAGTGATAATGCTATGCGGGTAGCCATACCGCAAAATAACATCTTTCAAGAACTTCACCGCCGTATGCCCATCACATTTTGCGATAGGTTTTACCTCAAGCCACTTAGTGAGCTTATCCACCATCACTAGGACGTGGGTCATGCTGCTCCTTGCAGTTTTGAATGGGCCAACCATGTCAAGGCACCAAACAGCGAACGGCCAAGTTAATGGTATAGTTTTCAGGCCGGATGCTGGGGTATGGTTTTGCTTGGCGTACCTCTGGCACCCTTTGCATTTTCGCACCAAATCCTCAGCGTTTTCCAGTGTCGTGGGCCAGTAGAACCCATGCCGGAACACTTTTCCACCAGCGCCCTTGATGAGGCATGGTGCCCACACTCTCCTTGGTGAATTTCCACCAGCATTTCTTTTCCCTCTTCCGACACCGGTAACACTTCTCTTGTACACCTCTCCATTGATGATGGTGTAGGCCTTGGATCTCCTTTGGATTCTTTTTGACTCATTTTCGTCAGCCGGCAGAGTGTCGTTGATCATGAATTCCTTAATAGGTTCAAACCAAGTTGGTGCTTCCCGGACCAGAAATACCGGTACGTCTATCTCCATATTTTCCACCTGCATAGCCTCTTCCGGCTTAGATCCTGCAGTCCCCGAGTTTGCCGAAACAGTCCCCGCGTTTCCCTCGTCAATGTCCATTGGCACAACGTGTGACTCCGGTACAAAGATTGACTCCGATTCTGGACTTGGTTTAATCGATGCCATCCGTAAGTGAGCCAAAGCCACTCCGGGAGGAATTTCTTGCCTGGAGGAGCCTAGCTTAGAGAGCGTATTCACGACTTCATTTTCCGCCCGCGGCACATGGTGAAACTCACATCGTTCAAAGAAGCCGGCAATCTTTTGCACGTGAAACCGGTATGAGGCCATGTTGGCATCTTTTGCGTCCCAATCTCCGGAACACTGCTGCACCACAAGATCTGAATCACCATAGCAAATGATCCGGTGTGCACCGATTTCTTTTGCCACCTTGAGCCCATGGATCAGAGCCTCATATTCAGCGACATTGTTTGATGCCCTAAAATGCACTTGCAGAACATACCGGAGATGATCCCCTTTAGGTGAGGTAAGTACCACACCGGCACCTAGACCCTCTTTGAGCTTGGATCCGTCAAAGTGCATCTTCCAGTATTCTATCTTTTGTTCCGGCGGTTTGTATTGCATTTCCGCCCAATCAACCAAGAAATCAGCTAAAGCTTGTGATTTTATGGCGTCTCTTCGTTCGTACACCGGTACGTACGGTGATATCTGAATTGCCCATTTGGCAATCCTGCCGCTAGCATCCTTGTTGCACATGATATCTGAAATGGTTGCCTCACTCACCACCTTCATTGGGTGCTCTTCAAAGTAGTGCTTGAGCTTTGTGGCGGCCATGAACACGCCATAGGTCATTTTCTGGAAGTGAGGGTAGTTTTGTTTTGAGAGGGAGAGCACCTCGCTCAGGTAGTATACCGGTCTCTGCACGGTTTTTCCTTCCTCTTCTCTTTCCACCACAACTACAACACTCACGACCCGGTTTGTTGCTGCTATGTACAACACCATGTGCTCTCTTTCTAGCGGCGAAGCCAATACCGGCGCAGTTGCCAACATTGTTTTCAGCTCTTTGAACGCTGCGTCTGCCTGAGGGGTCCAGACGAAGGTATCGGATTTTTTCATCAAAGCATAGAGTGGCAGGGCCTTTTCCCCCAACCTGCTTATGAACCGGCTTAGCGATGCCAAGCTTCCGGTAAACTTTTGCACATCTTTGAGATCGTGCGGTATAGTCATTCTTTCGATGGCCCGGATTTTTACCGGATTAACCTCAATCCCCCGGCTTGATACGAGAAAGCCAAGCAGTTTGCCGGCAGGGACACCGAAGGTGCATTTTGCCGGATTGAGTTTCATCCGGAACCTCCTCAAGTTATCAAACGTTTGCCTCAGATCATCGATCAAGGTTTCTTTTACCTTAGTTTTTATCACGACATCATCCACATAGACTTTCACATTTTTTTCGACCTGATCAAACAAACACTTTTGCATACAGCGCTGGTACGTTACACCAGCGTTGCTGATAACCCGCAAGTATATGGGATCGCAACAGTCTTCGAGGGAAGTAAAACCCAAATTTATTGATTCGACACAAGGGGAGGTAAAGAATACTTATAAGCCTTAACAACTGAGTTGTCAATTCAGCTGCACCTGGAAAAGCACTAGCAACAGGGGTGATGTGAAAGTAGCAGTGATATGAGAGCAGTAGTAACAGTAACACAACAGCAGTAATAGTAATATGAGAGCAATGGCACCAGAAAATAGTTGATACTACTTCGAATGTCATGTAGAACGAGTATATGATGATGAAAGATGGACCGGGGTTCCCAGCTATCTACACCAGTGGTAACTCTCCAATAACAAGTGTTGGGTGAACAAATTACAGTTGGGCAATTGATAGGATTGAAATAGCATTAAGACGGAACATCAAGATCATTAATCATGTAGGCATGTTTTCCATATATAGTCATACGTGCTCGCGATGAGAAACTTGTACAACATCTTTTGTCCTACCAGCCGGTGGCAGCCGGGCCTCTAGGGAATCTACTCGGAAATTAAGGCACTCCTTTTAATAGAGCACCGGAGCAAAGCATTAACACTCCGTGAAAACATGTGATCCTCATATCTAAGCCTTCCCCTCCAGCTTGTCCCAATTTCGTCACTTTGGGGCCTTTGGTTCCGGACATAGACATGTGCATACAACTTGTAGATACAATCTAAGCAATAAGTATAGAGCTTAAATCTAAGATCATGCCACTCGGGCCCTAGTGACAAGCATTAAACACAACAAGATTGCAGCAACAATAACTTCATAAACTTTGTAGATAGACAATCATAATGTAACAATCCATCGGATCCCGACAAACACAACACCGATTACATCGGATGAATCTCAATCATGTAAGGCAGCTCATGAGATCATTGTATTGAAGTACATGGGGGAGAGAATACCAACTAGCTACAGCTAGAACCCGTAGTCCATGGGGGAACTACTCACAGAGCATGATGGAGGCGGTGGCGTTGATGGAGATGGCTTCCGGGGGCACTTCCCCGTCCCGGCAGGGTGCCGGAACAGAGACTTCTGTCCCCCGAAACGGAGTTTCGCGATGGTGGCGGCGCCCATGGAGTCTTTCTGGAGTTTCGTCAAATTGGTATCGCGTTTTTAGGTCGAAAGGACTTATATAGGCGAAGAGGCGGAGTCGGAGGGGTGCCTGGGCTCCCTCCCCATAGGCCGGCGCGGCCAGGGTGGAGCCCGCGCGGCCCTGTCGTGTGGGGCCCCCCTGGCTCGCCTCCGACTCTCCTTCGGTGTTCTGGGGTCGTCCGGGAAAAATAGGATGTTTGGCGTTGATTTCGTCCAATTCCGAGAATATTGCCCGAACAGCCTTTGTGGAACCAAAAACAACAGAAAACCAGCAACTGGCCCTTCGGCATCTCGTTAATAGGTTAGTTCCGGAAAATGCATAAAAACATTATAAAGTGCAAGCAAAACATGTAAGTATTGTCATAAAACAAGCATGGAACATCAGAAATTATAGGTACGTTGGAGACGTATCAGCATCCCCAAGCTTAGTTCCTGCTCGCCCTCGAGTAGGTAAACGATAAAAAGAGTAATTTCTGTAGTGACATGCTACTTACATAATCTTGATCATACTATTATAAAGCATATGAGACGAATGAAGTGACTCAAGGCAATGATCTATAGTTGCTAACAAATAGATAACATATAGCAAAACTTTTCATGAATAGTACTTTCAAGACAAGCATCAAAAGTCTTGCATAAGAGTTAACTCGTAAAGCAATAAATTCAAAGTAAAAGCATCGAAGCAACACAGAGGAAGATTTAAGTTTCAGCAATTGCTTTCAACTTTCAACATGTATATCTCATGGATAATGGTCAACACAAAGTAATATGATGAATGCAAATAAGCAAGTATGTAAGAATCAATGCACAGTTGACACAAGTGTTTGCTTCTAAGATGGAAGGAAGTAGGTAAACCGACTCAACATAAAGTAAAAGAAAGGCCCTTCGCAGAGGGAAGCATGGATTAAATCATGTGCTAGAGCTTTTTAAGTTTTGAAATCATATAGAGAGTATAAAAGTAAAGTTTTGAGAGGTGTTTGTTGTTGTCAACGAATGGTAGTGGGCACTCTAACCCCCTTGCCAAACAGACTTTCAAAGAGCGGCTCCCATGAAGGACGTTATCTCTACCAGAAGGTAGATCATCCCTCTTCTCTTTGTTTACACATGTATTTTAGTTTTATTTATGGATGACACTCCTCCCAACCTTTTGCTTACACAAGCCATGGCTAACCGAATCCTCGGGTGCCTTCCAACATTCACATACCATGAAGGAGTGTCTATTTGCAAAATTAAGTTGCTTACTGATGAATCAGGGCAAAACACGTGAAGAGAATTATTAATGAAAGTTAATTAATTGGGGCTGGGAACCCCGCGCTAGCTCTTTTTGCAAAATTATTGGATAAGCGGATGAAGCCACTAATTCATTGGTGAAAGCTGCCCAACAAGATTGAAAGATAAAACACCACATACTTCCTCATGAGCTATAAAACATTGACACAAATAGGAGATAACAAATTTTGAATTGTTTAAACGTAGCACATGAAGTATTTACTTGGAATGGCAGAAAATACCACATAGTAGGTAGGTATGGTGGACACAAATGGCATAGGTTTTGGCTCAAGGTTTTGGATGCACGAGAAGCATTTCCTCTCAGTACAAGGCTTTGGCTAGAAAGGTTGTTTGAAGCAAACACAAGTGTGAACTGGTACATCAAAACTTACATAAGAACTTATTGCAAGCATTATAAAACTCTACACTATCTTCCTTGTTGCTCAAACACAATTACCAGAAAATATCTAGACCTTAGAGAGACCAATCATGCAAACCAATTTCAACAAGCTCTATGGTATTTCTCCACTAATAGGTTTAAACTACATGATGTAAGAAACACGATCTACTTGAGAGCTCAAAACAATTGCCAAGTATCAAATTATCCAAGACAATATGAGGCATTTTCTTGTTTCCAACCAAATAACAATAAGTGCAATAGCTTCCAACTTTTGTCATTGAACATTAAAAGTAAGAGCGAAGAACACAAGTGTTCATATGAAAAAGCGGAGCGTGTATCTGTCCCACACAAGGATTGCTAGGATCCGAATTTATTCAAACATAAACAAAAATAAAAACACACAGACGCTCCAAGTGAAGAACATAAGATGTGACCGAATAAAAATATAGTTTCAATAGAAGAAACCTGATAAGTTGATGAAGAAGGGGATGCCTTGGGCATCCCCAAGCTTAGACGCTTGAGTCTTCTTGAAATATGCAGGGATGAACCACAGGGGCATCCCCAAGCTTATACTTTTCACTCTTCTTGATCATATATCATCCTCCTCTCTTGACCCTTGAAAACTTCCTTCACACCAAACTTCTCATAAACTTCATTAGAGGGGTTAGTACTCAAAAAACTTTAATCCACCTTGGCCCTGTAGTGACACATTGCAAGAACTTAATAAAACATTAGCTACAGCTCTCCACGTCTAGAAAGCCTCACTTAAAGTCCACAAGAGACAATGCAAAAAATAGAGACATAATCTGTCAAAACAGAACAGCCAGTAAACACGAATTTTAAAGAGGTACTTCCGTTACTCAAATCAGAAAACTCAAAACTAATGAAAGTTGCGTGCATATCTGAGGATCATTGACGTAAATTGGCAGATTTTTCTGAGTTACCTACAGAGAATCATACCCAGATTCATGACAGCAAGAAATCTGTTTCTGCGCAGAAATCCAAATCTAGCATCAACCTTCTATTAGAGACTTTACTTGGCACAACATTGCAATAAAATAAAGATAAGGAGAGGTTGCTACAGTAGTAACAACTTCCAAAACACAACAAAACAGTAGCAAAATAAACACATGGGTTATCTCCCAAGAAGTGCTTTCTTTATAGCCGTTAAGATGGGCTCAGCAATTGTAATGATGCACTCGCAAAAAATAAGAGTTGAAGCAAAAGAGAGCATCAAAAGGAAAATTCAAAACACATTTAAGTCTAACCCACTTCCTATGCATAGGAATCTTGTACACAAATAAATTCATGAAGAACCAAGTGACAAGCATAAGAAGATAAAACAAGAGTAACTTCAAAATTTTAAGCATATAGAGAGGTGTTTTAGTAGCATGCAAATTTCTACAACCATATTTTCCTCTCTCATAATATTTTTCAGTAGCTTCATGAACAAACTCAACAACATAACTATCACATACAGCATGCTTTTCATGATTCACAAACACATAATTTTTATCAAGCTCAGAAATAATAGGATTAAAACTTTCAAACCCACTTTTATCAATTATATAACAAGATGATTGATCAATCTCAAAAGATATGGGACTCATAGATAAAGTCAAGAACTCTCCAATCCCATTTTCGTTAGTAGTACAATTAATATTATCAAGTAACATAGGACCATCATCTAGAGATTTATCATAAACATTTGCCAAGCAAAACTCTTTAGTACCATGCATATCGACATCAGCCACAAACAAAGCATTATCATAAGATTTATCAAAGTAGCATGGATTATCATAGATAACAGTAGTATAATTATTCTCACAAGTTTTACTCATAGGGAATATTTCAAGAGAATCCACAGGAACATAACATTCAACCTCTTTCGGTAAGCATGGAGGACAATCAAATAGTGTAAGAGATAAAGAGTTACTCTCATTAGAAGGTTGGCATGGGTAGCTAATCCATTCTTACTCCTTTTGTTCAGCACTCTCCTCTTCTTTTTCATCCAATGAGCTTCTAGGTTCATCAATTTCCTCCTCTTTTTCATCCAATGAGCTTTCAGGTTCATCAATTTCTTCTTCCACAGGTTCCTGCAAATTGAGAGTGCATTCTTGTGCATTAATGAGTCTCTCTTTATAATCAATGATATAAGGATTATCACTGTAGCTTTCTATGCAAAAATTAAGGATAGAAGAGACATAATCTTTAAGGTCCTTACAAACAACACAAGTTTCATAATTTTTAGCAATGAAGGATTCGATCTCAGAAGCTCCCATAAACAAAACAAATTGTTCTACTTCTTCGAACCCAAAATGAATATAGCTATTCCGATTATAGTTCTTAATTAAAACTTCCTCACTAAAGTCACATTGATTCGACACAAGGGGAGGTAAAGAATACTTATAAGCCTTAACAACTGAGTTGTCAATTCAGCTGCACCTGGAAAAGCACTAGCAACAGGGGTGATGTGAAAGTAGCAGTGATATGAGAGCAGTGAGTAACAAGTAACACAGCAGACAGTAATAGTAATATGAGAGCAATGGCACCGTGAAAATAGTTGATACTACTTCCAATGTCATGTAGAACGAGTATATGATGATGAAAGATGGACCGGGGTTCCCAGCTATCTACACTAGTGGTAACTCTCGCAATAACAAGTGTTGGGTGAACAAATTACGGTTGGGCAATTGATAGGATTGAAATAGCATTAAGACAGAACATCAAGATCATTAATCATGTAGGCATGTTTTCCATATATAGTCATACGTGCTCGCAATGAGAAACTTGTACAACATCTTTTGTCCTACCAGCTCGGTGGCAGCCGGGCCTCTAGGGAATCTATCGGAAATTAAGGCACTCCTTTTAATAGAGCACCGGAGCAAAGAATTAACACTCCGTGAAAACATGTGATCCTCATATCTAAGCCTTCCCCTCCAGCTTGTCCCAATTTCGTCACTTTGGGGCCTTTGGTTCCGGACATAGACATGTGCATACAACTTGTAGATACAATCTAAGCAATAAGTATAGAGCTTAAATCTAAGATCATGCCACTCGGGCCCTAGTGACAAGCATTAAACACAACAAGATTGCAGCAACAATAACTTCATAAACTTTGTAGATAGACAATCATAATGTAACAATCCATCGGATCCCGACAAACACAACACCGATTACATCAGATGAATCTCAATCATGTAAGGCAGCTCATGAGATCATTGTATTGAAGTACATGGGGGAGAGAATACCAACTAGCTACAGCTAGAACCCGTAGTCCATGGGGGAACTACTCACGGAGCATGATGGAGGCGGTGGCGTTGATGGAGATGGCTTCCGGGGCACTTCCCCGTCCCGGCAGGGTGCCGGAACAGAGACTTCTGTCCCCCGAAACGGAGTTTCGCGATGGTGGCGGCGCCCCTGGAGTCTTTCTGGAGTTTCGTCAAATTGGTATCGCGTTTTTAGGTCGAAAGGACTTATATAGGCGAAGAGGCGGAGTCGGAGGGGCGCCAGGGCTCCCTCCCCATAGGCCGGCGCGGCCAGGGTGGAGCCCGCGCAGCCCTGTCGTGTGGTGCCCCCTGGCTCGCCTCCGACTCTCCTTCGGTGTTCTGGGGTCGTCCGGTAAAAATAGGATGTTTGGCGTTGATTTCGTCCAATTCCGAGAATATTGCCCGAACAGCCTTTCTGGAACCAAAAACAACAGAAAACAGCAACTGGCCCTTCGGCATCTCGTTAATAGGTTAGTTCCGGAAAATGCATAAAAACATTATAAAGTGCAAGCAAAACATGTAAGTATTGTCATAAAACAAGCATGGAACATCAGAAATTATAGGTACGTTGGAGACGTATCAGTTGCGCAAACCGAAAGGCATAGTAACATAGCAATAAGCCCCGTGCGGGGTAATGAACGCAGTTTTTATTTGATCTTCCTTTTTCAGGGGAATCTGGTGGAAACCGGAATAAGCATCCAGGAAAGACAACAACTCACAACCAGCAGTAGAATCAATCACTTGATCGATCCAGGGTAAAGGGAAAGGATCTTTCGGGCAAGCCTTGTTCAGGTTGGTGTAGTCGATGCACATGCGCCACACCTTTGGAGCTTTGGGTTCCTCCTCTTTTTTCTTTTCGACCAGCACCGGATTGGCTAGCCACTCAGTATGCAGTAATTCTACGATGAAACCGGCAACCATCAATTTTGTCACTTCTTCTCAAATGATTTTCCTCCTGTCTTCAGCAAACCGGCATAAGGGTTGTCGCACTGGCTTCACATACTTCCGGACATTTAGAGAGTGCTCACCCAACTCCCTCGGAACACCCACTAAGTCATCAGTAGACCACGCAAAGATATTCCGATTCTCACGGAGGAAGTTGACGAGCGCGCTTTCCTCTGCCTCAGGCCAGCACCGATATGAACGGTACGCTCAGGGTATGCCGGGTCCAGCACAATATCTTTTGTCTCCTTGGTTGGCTTGAATGCCGGTGTGCCCAAGTTGCCACTCATTGCCGCTAAGCTCAACTGTGAGGACTGAGCCAGCGCAACCGCAGTTGGATCCTTCTCTTTTCCTCTGCAATTACCAACGATTCTGCCAGATTTGATCCGGCGGAAGCAGTTTACAGTGGGACTTTGTAGTTTCCCACCACAGTTAAGGGTCCACGAGGTGCCGGCATCTTCATCTTGAGATACGCCGTATGAGTTGAGGCCATGAACGCCGCCAACAACGGTCTCCCCAGCAGTGCATGGTAAGGACTGTCCAAGTCCACCACCTCAAACAGAATGTTTTCCACCCGGAAATTATCACGTCCTCCGAATGACACATCCACCCGGACTTTTCCCATGGGCGAACAGGACAGGACCGGAACGATTCCGTGGAAAGTTGTGTGAGTTGGTTGTAACTGTTGGAGATATGCCCAAGAGGCAATAATAAAGTGGTTATTATATATCTTTGTGTTTATGATAAATGTTTATATATCATGCTATAATTGTATTAACCGAAACATTGATACATGTGTGTTATGTAAACAACAAGGAGTCCCTAGTAAGCCTCTTGTATAACTAGCTTGTTGATTAATAGATGATCATAGTTTCATGATCATGAACATTGGATGTTATTAATAACAAGGTTATGTCATTATGTGAATGATGTAATGGACACACCCAATTAAGTGTAGCATAAGATCACGTCATTAAGTTATTTGCTATAAGCTTTCGATACATAGTTACCTAGTCCTTCGACCATGAGATCATGTAAATCACTTATACCGGAAAGGTACTTTGATTACATCAAACGCCACTGCGTAAATGGGTGGTTATAAAGGTGGGATTAAGTATCCGGAAAGTATGAGTTGAGGCATATGGATCAACAGTGGGATTTGTCCATCCCGATGACGGATAGATATACTCTGGGTCCTCTCGGTGGAATGTCGTCTAATAGCTTGCAAGCATATGAATGGTTCATAAGAGACCACATACCACGGTACGAGTAAAGAGTACTTGTCATGAGACGAGGTTGAACGAGGTATAGAGATACCGATCATCAAACCTCGGACAAGTAAAATATCGCGTGACAAAGGGAATCGGTATCGTATGTAAATTGTTCAGTCGATCACTAAAGTCATCGTTGAATATGTGGGAGCCATTATGGATCTCCAGATCCTGCTATTGGTTATTGGTCCGAGAGAGATCTCAACCATGTCTACATAGTTCGCGAACCGTAGGGTGACACACTTAAGGTTTGATGTCGTTTAAGTAGATATGGAATATGGAATGGAGTTCGAAGTTTTGTTCGGAGTCTCGGATGGGATCCAGGACATCACGAGGAGGTCCGGAATGGTCCGGAGAATAAGATTCATATATAGGAAGTCATATTCCAAGTTTGGAAATGATCTGGTGCATTTATGACAGGTTCTAGAAGGTTCTAGAAAAGTCCGGAAGAAATCATCATGGAAAGTGGAGTCCCGGAGGGACTGCACCTTGCATGGCCAGCCAAACCCTAAGGGGTGGAGTCCCAGGTGGACTCCACCATAGGTGGCCGGCTACCCCACCTAAGGGAAAGGTGGGAGTCCCACCTTGGGTAGGACTCCCCCATTGAGTAGGTTTCCCACCTATGGGAGGTTTTGTTGTTGGGGTCTTATTCGAAGACTTGGACTACAACTCTTGGGGATTTCCACCTATATAATGAGGAGGAGAGGGAGGGGGCAGCCACTCTTGGCCGCACCACCTAGGGCTGCCCATGGCGGGCGCCCTAGCCACCCCCTCTCCCCAAACCCTAGCCTCTCCTCCTCCACATAATACTCCCGCAGCGCATAGGCGAAGCTCTGTCGGAGTTCTCCACCACCACCGCCACCACGCCGTCGTGCTGCCGGGATTCCGAGGAGGATCTACTGCTTCTGGTGCCCGCTGGAACAGGGAGAAGGACGTCGTCTTCATCCACACCGAACGTGTGACCGAGTACGGAGGTGCTGCCCGATTGTGGCACCGTGAAGATCTTCTACGCGCTTTTGAAAGAGGCAAGTGATCGTCTACCGCAGCAACGATAGCCTCCTCTCGTAGGCTTTGGAAATCTTCAAGGGTTAGTCTCGTTCATCTCCTCGTTGCTCCCATCTTCTAGATTGCATCTTAGCTTGGATTGCGTTCTTGCGGTAGGAAATTTTTTGTTTTCTATGCTACGAATCCCTACAGTGGTATCAGAGCCGTGTCTATGCATAGATGGTTGCACGAGTAGAACACAATTGTTTTGTGGGCGTTGATGCTTAGGTTGTCTTTAGTTTGAGTACTTTGCATCTTTGTGGCATAGTGGGATGAAGCGGCTCGAGCTAACTTTACATGACCGCGTTCATGAGATTTGCTCCACGCTCGACATGCAACTTGTATTGCATAAGTGGCTTTGCGGGTGTCTGTCTCTCCTACTATAGTGAAGATTCAATTTACTCTTCTATTGACAACACTAGTATCACCGTTGTGGTTCATGTTCGTAGGTAGATTAGATCTCACTCGAAAACCCTAAACCACGTAAAATATGCAAACCAAATTAGAGACGTCTAACTTGTTTTTGAAGGGTTTGGTGATGTGATATGGCCATAATGTGATGATGAATATGTATGAGATGATCATTATTGTACTGTGGCAACCGGCAGGAGCCTTATGGTTGTCTTTAATCTTCATGTTGAGTAGTATTTCAAAGTAGTTGTAATAGTTGCTACATGAGGTGAACAACCATGAAGACGACGCCATGGACCTTGACGCTACGCCGACGATGATGGAGATCATGCCCGTTGATGATGGAGATCATGTCCGTGCTTTGGAGATGAAGATCGAAGGCGCAAAGACTAAAGGGCCATATCATATCACATATGAATTGCATGTGATGTTAATCCTTTATGCATCTTATTTTGCTTAGAACGCGACGGTAGCATTATAAGATGATCCCTCACATTAATATCAAGATAATAAAGTGTTCTCCCCTCGTATGCACCGTTGCACAGTTCGTCGTTTCGAAGCATCTCGTGATGATCGTATGTGATAGACTCAACGTTCACATACAACGGGTGTAAGCCATGTTGCACACGCGGAATACTTGGGTTTGCTTGACGAGCCTAGCATGTACAGACATGGCCTCGGGACAACGGAAACCGAAAGGTTGAACACGAGTCATATGGATGATATGATCAACATGTTGATGTTCACTATTGAAGCTACATCATCTCACGTGATGATCGGTTTTGGTGTAGTGGATTTGGATCGTGTACCACTTAACAACTATGAGGGATGTTGTATTAAGTGGGAGTTCATTAGTAATTAGATTAAAACATGAACTAATTATCATGAACATAGTCCGAGTAGTATTTTGAATTAATTTTGTAGTATTGGCATCCGTTTTCTACCATGCGCTAGTCTTGTAATTGAGATTGAAATACTGTTAAAATCGACAAGAAACTTTACGGACTGGTACCGTATTGTTAAAGTATCAAGAAATGATTAAGTCCCATTGCAAACTTTTAGTAAACCTGACATTGTTGATTCAAAGAGCTATGGTTTCAATTAGTACCTAAAGTTATCTTGTCTCCGTGAAACTTGAAGTTCAAATCTATTTGAAAAGTAAGGAGCTGAAAATTTAGTTATCAGAAATAATCAAGGTATGAGATATATGTGATATCTAAGACCTTATTGCAAGATGATAGAATATAATTTGGTGAGACTACATAAACTCATAAGTTTTATGGGAATGTACGAAGGTTGAAGACGCAAGGCGTCCCAATCCTCCAACTATTGGGGCACTAACGATATTCGCATATCCATGAAGTGATTATCCTTAGTATGCACCGTTGCTAAGACTCGTTGTTTCGAAGCATCACGCGATGATCGGGTGTTATAGATTCTACGTGTGCTTACAACGGGTGCAAGCCAGATTTGCACATGCAAATGCTAAGGTTAAACTTTATGAGCCTAGCATGTACAGACATGGTCTCAGAAATTCATCATGAATTGATGGATAAAATTATGGGTGAAATTGTTCATCATATTACAAAGTTACTAATAGTGAAATCTAGAACACTTGTCATATGATGATCAACTTCAAAGTAAGAACCTCAAGGTTACTGGTATTTGACCAACAAACTTAGAAGTTATTAAAGATGAAGTGTTTTCTGAATAATGAGGAAAGCTAAAAGAGAAATTACAAAAGATATTTTGGCAGAAAGAAATGAAAAGACTAGAAAGTCTAGCTCAGGTGTATATAAATGATATACATGTTATGGTTGTATTCCTAGTTAGGTCACACAATGAAATTCTTGGGTATTAGTACCATATTGGTTGGTATGAAGTGTCATACAAAACAACGCAATACAAGAATACAATGGCCTAAGTGATCGACAAGGAATATGATAGGAATGCACGTCCGGAACAAAAATAAAGTGTTATTATGTTCGTCGTTGGCATTCTATCTAGCCCTTAGAATTTATAATAAAGAACTTAATAATTGTTATTTTGCTCTGGTCAAATGAAAACAATGAGTTGTTCAAATTATGACATTACTCCATGTACGATGGATAAGTTATTATAAAATCTTAATGGTGAATCACACATACATAATACTGACACTAAAATGCCATAAGGCAAATGATTAAGAATTCCACTTATTTGTGGAACCGCCATTTAGGTCATGTTAGAAAGGAACGCATGAAGGAACTCCATGCAAATGGATTTTTGGAGTCATTTGATTTTTGAATCGTTTGACGCTTGCAAATATTTTCTAAAGAGAATGACTAAAATACCGTTCATAGGCCAAGAGTTGAACGGGCAACTAACTTAGTGGAAAAATACATGATGATGTATGTGGTTCACTGGGCATAGTTGTGTGCGGGAGATTCTTCTACTTCATGAAAACTTCCAACAATGAATTGAGTATATATGTGTGGATATATTCAATAAGGAAGAAGTTTGAAACATTTGAATGGATTCAAATAAATTTCAGCATGAAGTGGAAATCATCGTAATAGAAAAATCAAATATCTATGATTGGATCATGGTGGAAATATTTGAATTACGAGTTTTAGTGAACATCTAAGAGAGTTATGAAATTGTTCTACAACTCATGTTTCTTGGAGTATCATAGTGATGATGGAGTATCCGAGAGATGTATCCAAACCTTGTTGGATCAATGATGAGAAAAAAAATATTGATGCCATTATATTTTTGTGGATTATGCTTTAGAGACTACCGCTTTTACACTAAATAGAGCATCATCATGATCCGCTGAAATGACATCATACGAGTTATGGCATGGGTATGAACCCTAATAGTCTTTTCTTAAATTTTGGTATGCATAGCATAAGTAAATAAGTTTACAACCAAAATCGGATGAATGTCTTTGTTGGTTATCCCAAAGAATTGATAGGGAATTCTTTCCACTATGAACTAAAAGACAAAAGTGTTTGTTAATGTTACTTGCTTATTTCCAAGAAATTGTTTTCTAGCGAAGTATTTGAGTGGGAGGACAATAGAACTTGATAAGGTTTATGAACCTGAGCAAAATGATCAGAGTAGCGCAGCATCAGAATTGGTTCCGGAAGCGGCCACAACGATCATGGCTCCCATGACTACAAAGTGTTTTAACCATGGAGATCGTAGTACATATTGAACCTTGTAGGTATGGTTTACTTTGTGATCAAATAAATGATTTGTGGACAAAGGATTGATTTTGAACAATGATAAACCAACTACAAACAAAGAAGTTATGATGGGCCCTGACTCCATTAAAATGGCTATACGCCATGAAATCCAAGATAGATGAATACTTTTTGAAAGTAAATGGATCTATAAAATTGATGGACTTGGATGTAATATCCTGAAGAAGTTTGACTTGTCAAAAAGCTGTTTACGACAAAGTTCAAAGAGTTGACTACGATAAGATTAGATCTTCCGTAGCGATGCTTATAGTCTATGTGGATTATTCTAGTAATCGCTACATATTTATTTTATGAGATATGATAGTAGGATGGCAAAATACATTACTTAACAGAAGTGTGTATTAAAGGTGTATACAAGATACAACCAAGAGCATTGCTAGTCCGTAGAATACTAGATAGGTATACGAACTTCAATTGGATGAAGTGAGTATCGCGGAGTTGGAATCTTCACCAGATGAAATAGTCAAAGAGTTTTTGATTTCATCAGAGACGATGAAGAGGCTTGCATTTGCAAGAAATTAAGTGGGAGCGCTGAGACATATTTATAATACTTTATGTAGATGACATATAGTTGGTTATAAATGATGTAATTATATACTTGATTAAAAAGGTTTCATTGAGAAATTAACTTCAATGAAAGGATATGGACTGAAACAAATTAGTGTCAAGATCTATGAAGATAGATTGAAACACATAATAAAGTTTAAGTCAAAGTACATAGAATGGATTTTGAAGTAGTTCAATATAGAAATATTAAGAAAATGTTCTTGTCATGTGAAGGTTTAATAAGACTTGAGTGTATCTGACACTCAATGAGTAAAAACACATGAGTGATTATAGATCACGAATAAAATGTACACAATCAGATGTCTTGTGCTCTAAAAATGTTATGAGCATGTACCAGAATGATTCATATGATAATCATTGAAAAACAGTAAGAATATTCTTGAGTACTTAAGAAGAACCAAGGATATATAAATATAATTTTGTATGAAGAAATGATAAACAAATCGCTGTAAGATGTTACACCGATATTGGTTTTGTCATATATAAAAAATGAAATTCAAATCACAATTAGGCTAAGTGTTGTTTAAAAGGTAGCACAATGCTAGATTTAGAAGAGTTCTAAATATTGCGACGGATTCTACAAACGAAGGCATAGTATGTCATTGTTTTGACAATGACTGAGGATGTTTGAGTCGAAGAGTTCTTTGAGAACTTGGTGTAGTTCCGATAGTGTCAGAACTTTGAAGCTATATTGTGTGTGACAATATTAGTGACATATTTCAGACCGCGGAATTAAGGTTCCACCAGAAGACCAAACATATTTAATGCCGACTCATTTGGAAAAAGAGTGATGCATTAAGATGTAAATGAATTGCAAAATACATACGTTTCTGAGCATGTCAGATCCGTTGACTAAAACCTCTCCCGTGAGCAAAACATGATAAAACACCGGAAGGCCAAGGTGTTATATCTTTACAAATATAAACTAGATTATTTACTCTAGTGCAAGTGGGAGACTGTTGGAGATATGCCCAAGAGGCAATAATAAAGTGGTTATTATGTATCTTTGTGTTTATGATAAATGTTTATATATCATGCTATAATTGTATTAACCGAAACATTGATACATGTGTGTTATGTAAACAACAAGGAGTCCCTAGTAAGCCTCTTGTATAACTAGCTTGTTGATTAATAGATGATCATAGTTTCATGATCATGAACATTGGATGTTATTAATAACAAGGTTATGTCATTATGTGAATGATGTAATGGACACACCCAATTAAGTGTAGCATAAGATCACGTCATTAAGTTATTTGCTATAAGCTTTCGATAAATAGTTACCTAGTCCTTCGACCATGAGATCATGTAAATCACTTATACCGGAAAGGTACTTTGATTACATCAAACGCCACTGCGTAAATGGGTGGTTATAAAGGTGGGATTAAGTATCCGGAAAGTATGAGTTGACGCATATGGATCAACAGTGGGATTTGTCCATCCCGATGACGGATAGATATACTCTGGGTCCTCTCGGTGGAATGTCGTCTAATAGCTTGCAAGCATATGAATGGTTCATAAGAGACCACATACCACGGTACGAGTAAAGAGTACTTGTCATGAGACGAGGTTGAACGAGGTATAGAGATACCGATCATCAAGCCTCGGACAAGTAAAATATCGCGTGACAAAGGGAATCGGTATCGTATGTAAATGGTTCAGTCGATCACTAAAGTCATCGTTGAATATGTGGGAGCCATTATGGATCTCCAGATCCCGCTATTGGTTATTGGTCGGAGAGAGATCTCAACCATGTCTACATAGTTCGCGAACCGTAGGGTGACACACTTAAGGTTTGATGTCGTTTAAGTAGATATGGAATATGGAATGGAGTTCAAAGTTTTGTTCGGAGTCTCAGATGGGATCCAGGACATCACGAGGAGGTCCGGAATGGTCCGGAGAATAAGATTCATATATAGGAAGTCATATTCCAAGTTTGCAAATGATCTGGTGTATTTATGACAGGTTCTAGAAGTTCTAGAAAAGTCCGGAAGAAATCATCATGGAAAGTGGAGTCCCGGAGGGACTGCACCTTGCATGGCCAGCCAAACCCTAAGGGGTGGAGTCCCAGGTGGACTCCACCATAGGTGGCCGGCCACCCCACCTAAGGGAAAGGTGGGAGTCCCACCTTGGGTAGGACTCCCCCCTTGAGTAGGTTTCCCACCTATGGGAGGTTTTGTTGTTGGGGTCTTATTCAAAGACTTGGACTACAACTCTTGGGGATTTCCACCTATATAATGAGGAGGAGAGGGAGGGGGCGGCCACTCTTGGCCGCACCACCTAGGGCTGCCCATGGCCGGCGCCCTAGCCACTGATGACCCACAAGTATAGGGGATCGCAACAGTCTTCGAGGGAAGTATTACCCAATTTATTGATTCGACACAAGGGGAGACAAAGAATACTTGAAAGCCTTAACAACGGAGTTGTCAATTCAGCTGCACCTGGAAACAGACTTGCTTGCAAGAGTTTATCGATAGTAACGGTTTTATAGCGATAGCAGTAGTGAAATAACGACGACAGAGTAACAAAGACAGCGGTAGTGATTATAGTAAACAGCGGGATTAAAATACCGTAGGCACGGGGACGGATGACGGGCGTTGCATGGATGAGAGAAACTCATGTAACAATCATAGCAGGGCATTTGCAGATAATAATAAAACGGTATCCAAGTACTAATCAATCAATAGTCATGTGTTCCAATTATAGTCGTACGTGCTCGCAATGAGAAACTTGCACAACATCTTTTGTCCTACCAGCCGGTGGCAGCCGGGCCTCAAGGGAAACTACTGGATATTAAGGTACTCCTTTTAATAGAGTACCGGAGCAAAGCATTAACACTCCGTGAACACATGTGATCCTCACATCACTACCATCCCCTCCGGTTGTCCCGATTTCGTCACTTCGGGGCCATTGGTTCCGGACAGCGACATGTGTATACAACTTGCGGGTAAGATCATAAACAACGAATATCTTCATGAATCAATAACATGTTCAGATCTGAGATCATGGCACTCGGGCCCTAGTGACAAGCATTAAGCATAACAAGTTGCAACAATATCATAAAAGTACCATCTACGGACACTAGGCACTATGCCCTAACAATCTTATGCTATTACATGACCAATCTCATCCAATCCCTACCATCCCCTTCGGCCTACAGCGGGGGAATTACTCACACATGGATGGGGGAAACATTGCTGGTTGATGGAGAGGCGTTGGCGGTGATGGCGGTGATGATCTCCTCCAATTCCCGTCCGGCGGAGTGCCGAACGGAGACTTCGGCTCCCGCGACGGAGTTTCGCGATGTGGCGGCGTTCCGGAGGGTTTACGGCGACTTCGACTTCTCCCCGTGCGTTTTTAGGTCGAGGCGAATAAGTAGTCCGAAGGGGGCGTCGGAGGCCAGCCGAGGGGGCCACACCACATGGCCGCGCGGGCCCCCCGGGCCGTGCCGCCATATGGTGTGGGGCCCTCGGGCCTCCACTTCAATTGTCCTTCCGGCTCCGTCGATATTCGGGAAAATAGGCCCTTTCGTCAAAATCCCGAGGTTTTTCCCGAAAGTTGGATTTCTGCACAAAAACGAGACACCGAACGGTTCTGCTGAAAACAGCGTTAGTCCGTGTTAGTTGCATCCAAAATACACAAATTAGAGGCAAAACAATAGCAAAAGTGTTCGGGAAAGTAGATACGTTTTGGACGTATCAACTCCCCCAAGCTTAGCTTATTGCTTGTCCTCAAGCAATTCAGTTAACAACTGAGCGATAAAAGAACTTTCACGAACACATTTGTTCATATGATGTATATATTCTCATGATATGGCTAATACTTGAGCAGTTCATAATAAGGTACATGCAAATAAGATCATCTAACAACTATGTCAATCATGAAGAGGTACCAACAATTAATAATAAGCATCATGAATCATGTATATAAGCGGGATTGCAGTGTTCATAAGAGAGTATGATAAAGTGGTATCTCGCTTGCACGTATTTGATTGGCAAAACATAAATGCCCGGGCACCTCTGGAGTTCATAGAAAGACTAGAAGTAGTGATTGTCAAAGATAAAAGCATCAAAGTTATACCACAATAAATCATATTTTGAGACAAGCATATTATACTAAGAATGAAAGTTGTGCTCTCAAGAAAGTGCTCAAAGAAATAATGGAGACACAACATAAAAGTAAAAGATTGACCCTTCGCAGAGGGAAGCAGGGATTAACATGCGCTAGAGCTTTTCATTTGTAAAGCAGGAGTAAAATTATTTTGAGAGGTGTTTGTTGTTGTCAACGAATGGTAATGGGTTCACCAACTACCTCGCCAACCGGACTCCCAAGAGCGGCTCCCATGAATTATTTGCAATTTTATGTGGCACTCCTTCCCACCTTTCTTACACAAACCATGGCTAACCGAATCCTCGGGTGCCTGCCAACAATCACATACCATGAAGGAGTGCCCTTTTTAGTTTAGTTTTATTATGATGATGACACTCCCCCCAACCTTTGCTTACACAAGCCATGGCTAACCGAATCCTTCGGGTGCCGTCCAACAATCACAAACCATGGAGGAGTGTCTATTTAAGTTAATTAATTCGGGACTGGGAATCCCATTGCCAGCTCTTTTTGCAAAATTATTGGATAAGCGGATGTGCCACTATTCCATATGAGAGTCCGTCAAGAGTAAATGACAAGGTTGAAAGCTAAACACCACATACTTCCTCATGAGCTATGAAACATAAACACAAATTGAGAAGTATTTTGAAGATTTTAAAGGTAGCGCATGAGAATTTACTTTGGAATGGTTTGAAATGCCATGCATAGGTATTTATGGTGGACACTCTGGAATAACTTGGTTTTCATGTGTTTGGAGGCACGAGCAGCGTTCCCGCTCAGTACAAGTGAAGGCTAGCAAAAGACTAGGGAGCGACAAATCAAGAGAGCAAGTAATCGTCATAATCATGCTTGCGGCAAAATAAATTAACTGAGGCATAAAAGTGATACAAGAACTCCGAAGCAATGTAAATCATTGAGGCTTAATTGACTTTTGTTCAGTCTTATGCATGCGTGAGCATGTGCCAAGTCGATATAAATGAATTATTCAGAGGAGGATACCACAATGCCATACTTACTTATGAATAAAACAATGCAAGCAAACATCCATGACATGCTACTCATATTAATAAATTGGAGCTAAACATGAGAGATCATGAACTACTAGACTTTCTTAAATAACATATACCTCACATGAACCAACTAAGCATGCTCACATGGATGAGTATATGTACAAAAATGAAAACAAATAGAGTTCATACCAGCCTCTCACCACAATCAGATTGTCGTAGATCGTCATTATTGCCTTTCACTTGTGTAGCTTGGATAATATGAAATGAAAACCATGCTCCAGCCACCGAAGACCATTGAACTCAAGATGAACTTTACAAACCAAATAAGAACAGCAAATATTTTTGGTGTTTTCGAATTTGAGAATAAGAACAAAAGGAAACAAGCAAACAAAACAAAATCTTTTTGGGTTTTCTTATAGCAAACTAGCAATAGCAAATAAAGCGAAACAAAATGCAAGAAACCAAGATAAACAAATGGTGAAGAGAAACAACAGAAATATTTTTGGTCTTTTTGTGTTTTGGGAAAGAAACAAAGTGAAAGCAAGAAATAGCAAACTAAAAGAAACCCAGAAAAGCGAGATGGCAGAAATCTGCCAAAACCTGACAGCAGTACAGAAATCGATTTTTACAAAAATCTTACGTTGCTCAGTTCAAAAAGTGTTCAACTAATGAAAGTTAGATAACAACCTGGGGAACATACACAAAAATTGGCTTCGCAAAATAACGTTCTGGCTGTGCGCACGAATTTTTACGGTAACAGTCCAGAATCTGTTTTCAGGCAGCACTTCCCCAAATATCGTCTTCCTCTCATTAGAAAACCACTCAAAGAGACTAAACAAGTATATACAAGTATCCAGCAATCATAATATGCAAAGAATGAGTGATGCCGGTATACCTCCCCCCAGCTTAGGCTTTTGGCCTAAGTGGAGTTCAACCCCATCGAGGGCACTGGGTTCCACGCCGGTGGATCATATGTGGAGTAGTCATAATAAGGTGCCGATGCAGAAGAAAAGCGTGGGGGTTCCTCATACCCAGCTTGTGGATGCGAAGAGCTTGCTGCATCGGATGACGAGTCGAGGTGTTCCTCGACCTCATCTGTGTTGTCTCGTGCACGATGGCTTCCTCCCTCGATGTATGCGTTAACCGCACTTTCCGTGACCGACCAATCCTCCCTGGAATCAAAGTTAAACAGAGAAGGTGCAGGAAATCCTACTAATTTTTCAACTTTCTTAGTCCTTGTCCAAGATTTCTTGTAAAATGTTATTCTATAAGACAGGTTCCCTAAATTAGACGAACTAGAAAGAAATTCATGCTTAATCATGGAAGCTATGTCAAGTTTCTCCATGGGGAGCGGAATATCAAGATGGTGAGGTCTCACATTATGCATAGCTAATAAACGAGAGGCGATGAGACCCCCACAAATTCCTCCCTTCTCACGGTTAGTGGCAAGTCTGTTGGCTATCAAAGCTCCCAAGTTATAAGTCCTATTACCTTGTAATGCAGCAGCCTAGAAAGGCTAGATCCGGGATAGTTATTTTACCTCCATTCTTTCTCGCTAGAACGCACTTGGTAATGAAATAGGCGAAGTAACGAATAGCTGGGAAATGAATACTACTTATTTTACCATCATCCTCTGAGAAACTCCTTCCATGACAAATCATCTTGAAGAGGTCCAAGAGCTCTTGCGGCGATCCCTTTATCTTCTCGCATGATCCCCATTGCGGCACTTTGATTGCTGCACAAAAATCACCGAATGGCAAGTTGATAGTTTTATTATAAATTTTGTACTCGAACCATGGGGTTAGATTGTGACCAATTGAATTTAAAATCTTGCACTACCGACATAGTCAGCTTCACATATTGGCATGGTTCCCCATCAACAAAATCATCCAATCCTGCACGAGAGATTAAATTTTGGACGTCCCGCAAAATCCTCGCACTTCTCATGAAATCCGCACACGGATAGTAAGTGGGATATACTCCTTCTTCCCGGTGAACTCTCATGACCTGTGGCACCTCCAACTCATGTTGGTTGAGTTGGTACCTACCTCCTTCCATTTTCTGAAATTTTCAACAAACAATATAAAACTTGATTTGGTGACATATAATTGAGGGGAACTACTATAGGAACTTGCTAGAGTACTAATCATGCATCAAAACTAATTTTTACCACTTAGAACAAGCATGCAAGCTCACTAAACATGTTACCTACAGCAGCAAAATATTCAAGATATACTCAACCAAACAAAATTCTATTTGGATAATCGAAGGAGTCACATACCGGAGAGCAAATGTGCCAAATTTCAAACAGAAATCTGGGCTGAGCAAAGAGATCGAAAAATCATGAGCTCTTGAGCAAAAACGCGAGTGAGAGAAAGTTGGTTCGAGTTTTTTCGGGAGAGAGAAGATGCTGGGAGAAAGAGATGAGATAGTGGGGCAAGGAGGGGCCCACACCACATGGTGGCGCGCCCTCCTCCTTGGCCGCGCCAGCCTGTGGTGTGGCACCCTGTGGTGCCCCACAGGTCATCCTCTGGTGCTCCCAGGTGCCTCGTCGAAAAATAGGACCAACGGTGTAATTTTCGTGAATTTTTGAAAACTTTGAAAAATGCACATTTTCTGGGTATTAAGTTTATTATTACTGGCCAGGAAAATTTTTGAAATCTCAAATCAACTAAGAAATTTTGCAAATTAAAAATGCTACAGCAACTAAAGCAAGTAGAGGAAAGAAAGAGATGTTGTTTACCTCCTCTATGCATATAAAAGGTATTTGTTAACAAGGTTGATCAAGTCTTGCCACCAAATAAATTTTACATAGCATATGAAGAAATAAACCTCAAATCAATCATGTTACCTTGAATTGTATTGGTATGGATCCAATCATAAGAGTTTGATTTTCTTCTTTAGGCTCATATATAGGACAATCGATGGTTCCCACTTTGATAGTTCTCACATGAGAAATAGTATTAACTCCGCACGCTTTTTCAATCCTCTTGGGGAAATAGACGGTGTGTTCCTTATCATCAACATTGAAAGTAACCTTTCCTTTATTGCAATCAATAACAGCCCCTGCGGTGTTAAGAAAAGGTCTCCCAAGAATAATGGACATATTATCATCTTCAGGCATTTCCAACACAACAAAATCAGTCAATATCAAGCAGTTATTAGTAACTTGAACAGGAACATCCTCACATATACCAACAGGAATTGCAGTAGATTTATCAGCCATTTGCAAAGATATATCAGTAGGTATCAACTTATCTAAGTAAAGTCTCTTATAAAGAGAAATAGGCATAACACTAACACCGGCTCCCAAGTCACATAGAGCAGTTTTAACATAATTATTCTTAATAGAACAAGGAATAGTAGGTATACTCGGGTCGCCCAACTTCTTTGGAACTTTGCCATTGAAAGAGTAATTAGCAAGCATAGTGGAAATTTCCTCATTGGGGATTTTCCTTTTGTTAGTAACAATATCTTTCATATACTTTGAATAAGGAGGCAATTTAATAGCATCGGTCAAAGGGATTTGCAAGAATAAAGGTTTCATCCAATCACAGAATTTATTATAGTGTTCTTCTTCCTTTGATTTTAGTTTCTTAGCAGGAAAAGGCATTGGCTTTTGCACCCAAGGTTCTCTTTCATTACCATGTTTCTCAGCAATAAAATCTTCTTTAGTATACTTTTTATTTTTAGCATGCTTTTCGGGTTCTTTTTCAACCTCTTCTTTATCGGGAGTATCATTCTTATCATTATCTTTCTCATGTTCATTACCACTTTAAGTTTCAGCATCGAAATAGAAATACTATTAGGATCATTAACAGAGTTCGAGAGGATTCTACAACATTTTTATGTTTCTTTTTCTTTTTCTTAGAATGAGCTCTAGGTTCAATGCGTTGAGAATCTTGTTCAATTCTTTTGGGATTCCCTTCAGGATATAGAGGATCCTGGGTAGAGACACCACCTCTAGTTGTTACTTCATAAGCATGTTTTTCTTTAGCATTATTTCCTAACAAGTCATTTTGCACTTTAGTGAGTTGATCAATTTGAGTTTGAACCATATGAAAATGTTTAACAAGCATCTTAACATCATTGGAGGTTCTCTCCACAATATCATGCAATTCACTAATAGCTTGAGAATTTTCCATTAGATGATTCTCTACTCTCATATTAAAATTTTCTTGCTTAACAATATAATTATCAAACTCATCTAAGCATTGCGCAGGAGGTTTTGAATACGGAATATCTTCCCTAGTAAAGCGTTGAAGGGAATTTACCTCAATCATGGATGAAGGGGGAATTATCTCACATATATCTTCTATAGGAGGTAGATTCTTCACATCTTCAGATTTAATACCTTTCTCCTTGAGAGACTTCTTGGCTTCCCTCATATCTTCATCATTTAATTTAATTAAACCCCTCTTCTTCACTATTGGCGTTGGAGTTGGTTCAGGCGTAGTCCAATCATCATAAATCCGGCCTATTTTAGCCAATAATTCTTCAGCGTCGTCTGGAGTTCTTTTCCTGAAAACACAACCAGCACAACTATCCAGGTATGCCCTAGACTCAATGGTTAGTCCACTATAAAATATATCAAGTAAATCATGCTTTTCTAAATCATGGTCGGGCGAGCTCTAATAAGAGAGAAAAATCTTGCCCAAGCCTCGGGCAATTTCTCTTCATCTCCCTGATCAAAATTATAAACTCTCTGCAAAGCGGCATGTTGAGCACTAGCAGGAAAGTATTTCCGAAAGAAAACAGCAAGCAATTCTTTTGGACTTTTAATAGAACTAGGTGGCAAACTATTATACCAGGTTTTAGCGTCATCCTTTAATGAGAATGGAAAGATTTTAGCAACAAAGTAAGTACGCTTCTTAACATCATCAGAAAACAAGCTACTCAAAGTAGATAACTCAGTCATGTGTTCAACATCACTTTCTTTTTCAGTACCACAAAAAGGTGTTTCTCAACAATAGCTATATGAGATAGATCAAGAGAAAAATCATAATCTTTATCCCTAATGTTTATAGGAGATGTGGCAAATTTAGGATCGGGAGACAGTTTATATCTAACGAGTATGTTCTGCAAGCAACTTTTTAATTTTTCTTGCATCAGTAGTAGCATGGCATTTTTCAATAAAATCATCATCAAGTTCCACATAATCTTCATCAAGATCATCACTAGAGTATTCAAGTTCAGGTGAATTAACAGGTGTAGTAACATCAGGAGTTTCAGCATTTTCAATTTGTCTAGACCTAGCAATTTTAGCATCTAGAAAAGTTCCCAACGAACCACTATCATCAAGCACAGCAGACATATTATCAGTATTATGAGAATTTTCAGATTCAGCAGAAGTACCAGCATTTGAAGCATGTGGCGGTGAAACAAGTTTATCAATCACAGATGGTGAATCAAGAGCAACGGAGGTACTCAGAGTTGTACCTTTTCTTGTAGTGGATGGTAATATGGCGACCTTAGTATCGCGAGTTTTACCCATGATGGAGAATTTGCAGCGAACAATATCAATCCAAGTGAACTTCCAAATAAAGCTATGCTCCCCGGCAACGGCGCCGGAAAATAGTCTTGATGACCCACAAGTATAGGGGATCGCAACGGTCTTCGAGGGAAGTATTACCCAATTTATTGATTCGACACAAGGGGAGACAAAGAATACTTGAAAGCCTTAACGACGGAGTTGTCAATTCAGCTGCACCTGGAAACGAGACTTGCTTGCAAGAGTTTATCGATAGTAACAGTTTTATAGCAAGTAGCGATAGTGAAATAACAAGCAGCAGAGTAACAAAGACAGCAGTAGTGATTATAGTAAACAGCAGGATTAAAATATTGTAGGCACGGGGACGGATGACGGGCGTTGCATGGATGAGAGAAACTCATGTAACAATCATAGCAGGGCATTTGCAGATAATAATAAAACGGTATCCAAGTACTAATCAATCAATAGGCAATTGTTCCAATTATAGTCGTACGTGCTCGCAATGAGAAACTTGCACAACATCTTTTGTCCTACCAGCCGGTGGTAGCCGGGCCTCAAGGGAAACTACTGGATATTAAGGTACTCCTTTTAATAGAGTACCGGAGCAAAGCATTAACACTCCGTGAACACATGTGATCCTCACATCACTACCATCCCCTCCGGTTGTCCCGATTTCTGTCACTTCGGGGCCATTGGTTCCGGACAGCGACATGTGTATACAACTTGCAGGTAAGATCATAAACAACGAATATCTTCATGAATCAATAACATGTTCAGATCTGAGATCATGGCACTCGGGCCCTAGTGACAAGCATTAAGCATAACAAGTTGCAACAATATCATAAAAGTACCATCTACGGACACTAGGCACTATGCCCTAACAATCTTATGCTATTACATGACCAATCTCATCCAATCCCTACCATCCCCTTCGGCCTACAGCGGGGGAATTACTCACACATGGATGGGGGAAACATTGCTGGTTGATGGAGAGGCGTTGGCGGTGATGGCGGTGATGATCTCCTCCAATTCCCCGTCCCGGCGGAGTGCCGGAACGGAGACTTCGGCTCCCGCGACGGAGTTTCGCGATGTGGCGGCGTTCTGGAGGGTTTCTGGCGACTTCGACTTCTCCCCGTGCGTTTTTAGGTTGAGGCGAATAAGTAGTCCGAAGGGGGGCGTCGGAGGCCAGCCGAGGGGGCCACACCACATGGCCGCGCGGGCCCCCGGGCCGCGCCGCCATATGGTGTGGGGCCCTCGGGCCTCCACTTCAATTGTCCTTCCGGCTCCGTTAGTATTCGGGAAAATAGGCCCTTTCGTCAAAATCCCGAGGTTTTTCCCGAAAGTTGGATTTCTGCACAAAAACGAGACACCAGAACAGTTCTGCTGAAAACAACGTTAGTCCGTGTTAGTTGCATCCAAAATACACAAATTAGAGGCAAAACAATAGCAAAAGTGTTCGGGAAAGTAGATACGTTTTGGACGTATCAGCCACCCCCTCTCCCCAAACCCTAGCCTCTTCTCCTCCACATAATACTCCCGCAGCGCATAGGCGAAGCTCTGTCGGAGTTCTCCACCACCACCGCCACCACGCCATCGTGCTGCCGGGATTCCGAGGAGGATCTACTACTTCCGCTGCCCGCTGGAACGGGGAGAAGGACGTCGTCTTCATCAACACCGAACGTGTGACCGAGTACGGAGGTGCTGCCCGATTGTGGCACCGTCAAGATCTTCTACGTGCTTTTGAAAGCGGCAAGTGATCGTCTACCGCAGCAACGAGAGCCTCCTCTCGTAGGCTTTGGAAATCTTCAAGGGTTAGTCTCGTAAATCCCCTCGTTGCTCCCATCTTCTAGATTGCATCTTGGCTTGGATTGCTTTCTTGCGGTAGGAAATTTTTTGTTTTTTATGCTACGAATCCCTACAGTAACATGTTCTCTATTATCCCCAGCATCGCATAGTGTGCCGGTACATAATGTTTATGCTGCTCCCATTGTCTATCAGCACCTTGCTGAACCGGACTCGAGTCGTTGGCCCATGCATGATAGGGTCTACTATAAGAGCGTAGCCACCTGGGTTTGGCATTATCTTTGGGTGATCTTTCAACGACCAGGCAATCTCCTGATCTGACCATAGCATGTATTTTGGTACTGCCGGCATCACTGCGTTCACTTCCATGGAACGACGATGCATGCTTTGCCTGTCTGTTGGCTCAGTGACAAACACAACACAACACAGGTCCGGATCCTGGTAAATATTCCGGCCTAAAGGTGCCGGCGGTGGCGGTTGGCCATTGCCATCTCCCACCTGATGGACTTGCTGGTGTTGCTGCCGGTTTGGCTGCGGCTGTACCGGTAGAGCGTTCGCTCCGGTAAGCGGTGGTGGCGGTGGTAGTTGTTGACGCAACATGTCTTGCGATGGTGGCAGTATCGTAGTACAGCCTTGTGCTTGCGCATCTTTTACCGCACCTTTCAACATCAAGTACTTGATCCATGAACAATCTTTTGTCAAATGGTTTGCCGGCTTTGCCGGATTCGGAGTATGAAACCGGCATGGTTGTTCCATTGCGGATTCCATGGTGTATCTTGCACTTTCTTGCCAATTCTTTTTCTCTCCCCACGGCTTCTTTTCAACCCATTGTTTTTTAGGACCCGCCCATGGCTGCGATCCGGTTTTTTGCCTCTGGCTTCCACTGGCGCCAGAATTATCTTGCACTGCAGCCACTTGCTGCCCGTATCTTCTATCTGAAAAATCTTCCCTTCTTTTGTTGTGCCGGTTATCCCGGTAGTGCTCTTGGCGCTGCTGAGGTTGGTTTGTTTGTTCCGGCTCAGCTTGTACTGCCGGTTGCATTGGGTCTCCCAATGCGTAGTTATCTGCCACACGTATCATCTCTGCCATAGTTGTTGGCATGTTTCTCTGTAGCTTTTGCCACAGCGGTGAGCCTCTTCTGCACCCATTGCAAAACCAAGCGATGGCCTGTGCCTCGATCACTCCTTCACAAGAGTTTCTTATGGAGTTCCAGCGGGTCAGATAATCCCGATCTGCTTCATGCTGACGCTCCACGCACAAGGCGAGCTGCTGCGGCCTGTTTGGCCTCCGGTAGGTGTTGCTAAAGTTGCTCACGACAGCTTCCTCAAAGTCAAGCCAGCCATTGATGCTTCCTGCCGGCAAGTTGTTAAGCCAAATTCGTGCCGGTCCTACCAGGAAAGATGTCAAAATTCTCACGGCCCAGCGCCGGTTTCCTCCGCCAGTTACGGTTCCTCCGCCACCAGCAACATAAACTGCGGTCACGTAATCCGCAAGCCAATCTTCCGGCTTAGTGGTGCCATCATACGTTTTTGTGTCACGGGGCAACGTGAAGTTGCGAACTGGTGGTTCCACTTTCATGATCCGTGGGCCAAAGCATTTTGGGCCCGAAGGACCTTCTTCTTCGATCATTTCAGACAAGTATACCCTATCCAGCCTGTGCCTCGCATCCCGGTCTGGTAGGCATCTTTCTCCTAGCCGTGTCCCTAAAGGGTTTCGGTAGGCTGCAATTCTTTCAGCTCCTGAATCAGCTTCATCGTAACGTTATGGTACCGCGGATCTTGCCTGCCGGTACCTTGGCGGAGGCATTTCCTCTTCCACATAGCCTGCTCTTGCTGCATGATAGTTTTGCCCGCTTTCTTCTCTATCGGCATAATCGTTTCCGGCGTAGCCCTTTCCGGAATAACCGCGACCTGCCCCTTGGCTTTTTCTACCGGCCTCATGTCGCCCGGCTTGTTGTTTTCCGGCAAGTACCGGATCATACACAGTCATTTGCTGCGCATTCACTTCTCTTTCTTTTCTCTTGTCCGGATGGTGGGACGATGCCTGCCCATGGGACTTGCTTCCGGCATTCTTTGTAGAACGCACAGATTTTGAAGCCGATGCTTTGTTTACCTTAGCAAGCTGCTCAGCATTTTGTTCCTGAATTATGTCAAGCAACTCCCTGACACGATCCTGTTGTTTTGCTAAAGAATCTCCGGTAAGCGATTCACACAGCTCTACTGCAGCCCTAGCAGCTTTTATGGTTTTATCTGGGCTACTGTACTTAGGTTTCTCTACAATGCTCAAAGATGCAGAGGTACTTTTGCCGGCAAGAATCTCCTTACGCAGATCCTGATCTAGGTTGCGAGCCCTAAGCCGGTTTTCCGGTATCCTAGCCGGGTGAGCGCTGACAGAAGCAAAGCCATGGGCAGCGTTATACTCACGTAGGGTTAGGTTCAGCTCGCGCTGCGCCCGGATGATGTCCGCGCCCGCGGAGAGCAGCTTCTGTTGTTGTGCCTCCAGCTCCGCCTGAGCCGCTGCCGGATCGACGTTCTGCGCGATGGGCCTTGCCAGCACGTTCATGGCCGCTTGGAGAGGAGTCTCCAGTGGCGTTGTAGATGCACCTGCAACCTCCTGATTGCGCTTGGTCGTGCGCGTGGACTTCGTCGGTCCCGCGCCTTCCGTCGCAGCTCCTTTGCTGGCGTCAGCCGCGCCGACCACCAGCACTTCAACGCTGCCGGCGGCGTGGCCGCTGTGAAGCGCAGACCTTGGCGGGTCCGGAGCCACCAGCACCGGCGAGAGGCACTGGCGCTCGGGGACGGTGCCGTAGTAGACGCGGAAGCTCCCAAACTCGATGATGCGGCCGTTCTTGGGGAACTTACCTCCATTGGCGAAGCTGCCCGTGTTGTCGTTGATGAAATCCATGGCGAGGACGCGGTCGACGAGCGCGGTGACGACACGCTCGCCGGCGATGGTGAGGAGGCCCGCCCGAATATGAACTCCAGCAAGCGCAGCAGCTGGCCCCACGGTGGGCGCCAACTATCGTCGTGGTGAACAGACAGATGCCATGGGATGGCTTAAGTTGGGGCCGAATGTGCGCTAGAGGATTCGGGGGAGGGTTTTTGGTAAGGATGGGATGGATTCCGGATGGATTTCCGATGAACTTGGCCTTGGCCAGAGGTAGAAGAAGAAGAACACAAGGACTATTTCACCTCTAGATCTCTCTATTTCTTGATCATATAAGATTACAGGTTTCTGAACACAGTGAAGTGCTCTTAGCTACCCCGCGCAAGGGTGTGCCCCCTCTCCTTATATAGGGGAGAGGGTGGCTTACAGAGGAAGAAACCCTAGGAAACCCTAATGGCATCTTTGACTAGACAAACTACTTTATAAAGTTTCTTTAGCTACCGGTGACGCCGGTATGTATTTAATCAGGAGCGGTGACATCCTCCGGTACCTTTTACGTCATCATCTGCTTTGGCCCCAGAGCTTCGATTAAAGCTGAAGTGCTTCACTCATCTTTGTCCTCTAGCTCTTGAGAGAATCTTTGACCAGTCTTGCCGACGTGCTACAGTGTAGCCTGTACCGGTAATCCGGTACCTTCTTAGCTGATTCCGGTATACCCCTCCTGGGATACCGGTATAGATTCACTTAGGCAAAAGCTTAGCTTCACAGCCCGGAATAACCTTTAAACCGGCATCTTGATAGCTCAAACCATCCGGTTTGGCATGCCTTTGGCATACCGGGGGTCAGCCCCACAACAAGTAGCATGTGGCACACCGTCATAGGCACTACATCACACTTAACGGTGTCTTCATAGGCGCCGATCTTCAAGGGGATTGTGACGGTGTGTTGTATCTTCACATTTTCGTTGTCACTTAGCCATTGCACATGGTAAGGATGGGGGTGTTTCCGGAGTGGGAGGTTGAGGTTGGAGCATAGTTCGGTGCTTGCAAGGTTGTGGCAACTAGCTCCATCGATGATGACCTTGATGGACTTGCCATTGATTCCAGCGCTAGTTTGGAAGATGTTGCATCTTTGGTATTCATTGGGTATTGCATGGGTTGTCAAGACTTTGGTCACCACAAGTGATGGGCTTGCATCATGCACACATAGGATTTGCTCTTGGTCTTCCAAGGCATTATCTTCAAGATTGGTTGCGGCTTGCACTAAGGCTTCATATTCACCTTCACTTAAGTACTCCACATCTCCATCATCCCGAGTTATCATAACTCTTGTGTTCTTGCATTCAAAGGATTTATGTCCTTGTGCACCACACTGGAAGCAAGTGATGTTATTAGATCCGGTGGAAGCTTTGGAGGACATAGTTGATGGTTCCGGCTTGAAGCTTGTTGTCTTGATGGCACTTCTTGTTTGCTTGGGAGCATCCTTGGAGGCACTAGCACTTGTATTCTTTGTGCTTGAGGAACCATTCGTTGCATTTCTTGCGGCGAATAAGGTTTTGGACTTTGCACTTGCTAAGTCTTCTCGTACTTGGCGCTCGGCCCTTGTTTCTTGATGGAGTAACTCAACCATGTTTTTGTAAGGCAAGAATTCCACTATCCTCTTGACGGGGATGTTCAATCCATTCAAGAACTTTGCCATTGTTTGCTCTTCTCGCTCATCCACATTTGCACTCATCATGGTCATGTGCATCTCCTTGTAATACTCCTCAACGGACTTGAAGCTTTGCTTGAGTTGAGTGAGCTTGTTGAAGAGGTCACGTTTGTGGTGGGTGGGCACAAAGAGGGTGTGCATGACTTCTTGCATCTCTTCCCATGTGTCAATGGGCTCTAAGTCTTCTTTATCACGCTTCTTGTTTACTTCTTCCCACCAAACATTTGCATATCCCTCAAACTCAAGTGATGCCATGACCACCTTCTTTGCTTCAGAGAAGTTGTGTATGTGGAAGTTCTTGTCAACCTTGAGTAGCCAAGACAAGTATGCATCGGGGTCTTCTTCTCCTTGGAACTTGGGCATGGTGAACTTTAGCTTCCCAAAGATTTCTTCCTCATTATGGTCATTGCGTCAAGGTATTGGTGTCTTGCATCATCTTCATCCTCATTATGGTTGCGAGGTTGTTGAGGATGATCCTCATTTTCATTGCGGCGGTTTGGAAGAGGAGGACGCCTTCCATGTGGTTGCCGAGGGTGTGGCATTACACTAGCTTCACTTGATGTGTCGTCTTCATTGCGGTGCCTTGCTTCACCTTGATGTGCATGAGGTGCTTGACGAGCTCGATGATTGAGAGGTTTGTGTCTTCTATTGTCCATGTTGTTCCTTCTTGCGCCATCAATATTGATGATTTGGCGTTCTTGGTTCACTTCTTGTTCGGCGTCATGTTGTGGTTGCCCTTGAGCATTGTCCACTTGAGATGGTCGAGATTTTCCTTGTTGTTGACTGATGTCTACACACACTCTTATTCCTGTAGACAGTGTTGGGCCTCCAAGAGCAGAGGTTTGTAGAACAGCAGCAAGTTTCCCTTAAGTGAATCACCCAAGGTTTATCGAACTCAGGGAGGTAGAGGTCAAAGATATCCTTCTCAAACAATCCTACAATTAAGATGCAAGAAGTCGCTTGTGTCCCCAACACACCCGATACACTTGTCAAATATATAGGTGCACTAGTTCGGCGAAGAGATAGTAAAACACAGGTGGTAAGGATGGTGGTAAACGGTAACTGCGATCTGAAATAAATATTGCAGGAAATAAACATGCAGTAAAACAGTAAACGAACGGTGCTAGAAAAGAGCTTCGTTGGCACTAAGGAGTGTGATGTAATATTTGGAAACAAGGCCCATGGATCATACTTTCACCAGTGGCACTCTCAACAATGCAATCATAATTAGATATAAATATAAGCACTTCATCATGCTACTACGAAACACTTTCTTGTTGGATAAAGAACACAAACTCAGCGTGCATGGGCTATAAAAGCACACCTCAAGATGCATACCCAAGTATCATGAACACCCCACGCTGTCACTTTGAGCATTCATAGGAGGAACTAACATTACACAATTCATAAGGGAGCTACACACAATACATACCGCGATCACGCTGACCCCAAAGTTCATATGATAAAACACTAGAGTAGCACAACAACATCTAGATTACAAAGCCCACGATCACATAAAAGATCATATCGCGAGAGAGTGAGAAACCACATGGCTATCGGTACGGCCCCTCAGCCCCGGGGGTGAACTACTCCCTCCTCATCATAGGAGGCAGCGATGGCCATGAAGATGGCGGTGGAGTCGATGGCGATGGCTCCGGGGGCACTGACCCGTCCCGGCAGGGTGCCGGAACAGAGATTTCTGTCCCCCGAAACTTGGTTTTGGCGATGACGGCGGCTATGGAGCTCTTCTTCCACGGAAAAGTTACGCCTCATAAATTTCAGGGTCAGGAGCTTCTTATAGGCGAAGAGGCGACGCGAGGTGGTGCTCGAGGGGGGGAATACATGGGGTAGGGGCGGCCAGGGCCCAGGCCGCGCCTGGCCCATGTATAGCCACCCTGTGGCTCTCCCGGCACTCCCCTTCTGGCTCCGAGAGTCTTCTGGTGAATAAGAATTTTGGTGAATTTTCCAGATTTTTCCGAGCACTTTCATTTTTGGACTATTTCTGCAATAAACAGACATAATAAACAAAAACTGGCACTGTGGCACTTGTTAATAGGTTAGTACAAATAATGACATAATATGACACAAAGTGCCTATAAAACATGTTGGAATTGGTGCAAAACAAGCATGGAGCATCAAAAATTATAGATACGTTTGCAACGTATCATTGACGTGCCACTTGCTCATGGCGAAGACGTTCTTGCTCATGTGCTCGAAGAAGATCTTGATCATAACGAAGATGTTTTTGTTCCTTTGGAATGGATCTTCATGATTAGGTTGTTGTAGCCTCTCTTTTTCAAGTTGAGCACGTGCTTGCTCCGCATCTTGAGCTTGTTGTTGAAGTACTTGAGCATCCACATTATGGTGGTGTGGGTCTTCATTAGAAGCATGGTGAGACAGAGACGGAGCTCGATTCCTTGAAATATGAGAGCGCGAAAACCTTGAGTGTTGGCTTCGATTGTTGGCGATGTTGGCAATGGCTTGTTCAAGGCATGCCAACCTTTCTTCTTGTCTTCTCATGCTCGCCATGTTTTGTTGACCTTGAGTGGAAAGTGTAACCTTCATATCATGGCCTTGAGCATCAAGCTTGTCATGGAGGTCTTGCACTTGGACATTGAGGTCCCTTCTTTGAACTTGAGCTCGTTCTTCATAGACTTTGACGGTCTCGTCTATCCTTGCTGCGAGGTCATGTATGCTCTTGTTGATGGCTTGAGTAGCTATCCAATGTTGGTGCCGTGTCATCGATAGTTGATTCCCCTCTCCACTAGACATGGTTACAAACTAAAACAAGAAATATGTTGTGGGGGTTAGAGGAAAACTCACAAGTAAGTCAAAGACTCACAACAAAATTGGGAAGGGGTGTCAATGTGAGGAACAACCGGTTACACACGCAAAAGGCTAAGAACTCTATATGGTGTTAGGTATGGTTGTGGAAAGCCAAATGGAAGAACCAAACGAAAAGTCTATTTTCAAAAGTGGGTAAGGTCCAAAAGTCACAAGTCAAAAGCGGTGATCACAAAAGGCATACACAAGGTGGAACACACGCTCTTGACAAAATGGGGTTAGCGTGACCAAGGAAAATGAGCACGAACAAAATTTGTCCTAACGAAGACTACTATCTCGGTGTCACGCCAACACAAGAGAGACCGTGGCTTGGTTGCAAAATTGAGAAGCAACGAGATTTGTGCAAGACGGCTCTCTTCTCTTTTCTCTCTTATGCTTATAAGCTTTGGACTCTTTTGTATGTAGGTGTCACTCACAAACTATTTTCTTTTTTTTTGTATTTTTCTTTCTTTTTCTCACTATGTAAAGATACTACAATCTATGTAAGTATGGCACACTTCTTTTGCTTATATTTTCACAACGAGCTTTTGTTTCGTAGCTTTGCTCAACACACGCACACCCTCACGGTCGGGACGCTTGCGCAATGCTTCGCAACACTAGAAAGCCACTCTCGATGGGTAATGTACGCAAAGGAGGCTAGGGCTACAAGGAAAAGGAAAGTTATACCACTTGATGATAGTGGCCGACGATCTCGAACTTGCGATGGTTGGAAGGTGTCAAATGAACAACTTGGATCCTCGGGGTGTCGTCGTCGTTGTCAATGTTGCGGAAGCTTGTGGTAGCTGAAATGGCACTCAAAACCAAAGTCCAAACACAAAAGGGGTAGTACCAACAGGAAAAACGAAGTTAGCTGTCAAAATTTCGGGCCGGCGGAATTTCCGTTGTCTGGGGGCGGTACTTCCGGTCCCGAGCGGAACTTCCGGTCCCGCCGAGTGGAACTTCCGGTCTCAACAGATCTGCGGGATGTTTGTCGATTTGGGCGGAAATCCGGTCCGAAAGTCTTTGAATTCATGGAAAATTTGGCACTAAAAGCTATGGGAAGGTGGGGGAGTTGTAGATCAACACCAAAGACAAGTTTTTTTTCGAACAAAACCACCAAAAACTCAACAAACCGTGAGATCCAACCCAGGCCAATTTGGGGCTATTTTTTGGGATTTTCGAAAAATTTCTCAAGAATTTTTTTGGGGGTGTGGGGGTCAAATCCGTGGCAACCAATGAGCTCTTGATACCATATGATAAGGGCTAAGCCCTAGGGGAGGCCCGATCTTCACGGATTTGGATGGGATTCGTGGGGGAGGTGGAGGAACACGAAGAACACGTGATTCGTTGGGATTCATCGAGTCCCGTCGCTCCTGCCAGGTGCTCGACGGAATTCCCGCAGCGTTGCTCGGACGCGTGCATGCAGGAGAGCTCGGGGAGCGGCTTGTCTGTGCGTGCGTGGAGTGTTGGAGGTCTGGTCGTCCAACTATTTGCAGTTTCAGTCACCGAGATGGAGCGTGGGGCGGCCAGCGTGGTCGTGTCCACGGTGACGCGCCTATCGGCTATTGGGGGTCGGCGTGCAGCACAGACAAGAGAGGGTGTACGGGAGGTTGGTCGAGGAGAGAGGATGGGTTGCAGTGAGGTGTCACAGCACGCTGGCTGCTTGTGCACAAGCAGCAGAGAGAAGGGAGGAGAGTGTCTCCCGTGCTTGTGTGTCCAACGGAGGGAGGTGACGGGAGAGGATGATTAGGGAGGTAGGGGAGGGACAGGAGGGAGGGTAGGGTTGGAGTACCTTCAGGTTTGGCTGTCTCTAAGTGGATGCATGCACTATTGGCAGCTTGTGCACTCCAAGCCCCGGCCACCTCTTCTCTTTAATTTCTCTCTTAACCACATGGTGCCAAAAAGCATGCACACTCATGTGATCTTGTGTGAAGAGTGAGAGAGTGAAAAGAGAAGGGATGGGGGTCGAGTGTGGGTTCAGAGTAGCATCCACCATGCTGGTGGGTTGGAGAGTAAAGAGAAAAAGAGAGATAGATGGTAATGGAAAAGGTGTGATCATGGCCGGCATGGCCATTCCCTTAATTTTCCCATTCTTTGGATTTTCAAATCAACCCTCAAATGTGTGATCAAAGGCAAGACTAGGGCAAATAATGATGGTTCAATGGGTACTTGCGTGGAGGATTTTCGAGTATGAATTTTTGAGGAAGGATGGAAGAAATTTGGAGGATGGAAATTTGGAAGAAACATGATCTTGAGAGATCATGATCACATGCACTAGGGTTTAGCATGTTATTTTTAGTTAAATAAAACTAGGGATAAACAAGGTGTTACAGTGAAAGATAAGTTCTAGGGTTCTAGATATTGGCACACAATTGGAATATTCACAAGCACATACACACACATATCCTACAACCAATGCAAGAATAACTATATGCATGAAATTTTTAATGATAGAAAAAAATTTGTTGGCCCAAAAATTTGTATTTCAAAATTTTAATCAAGTCACAAAAGTTGGGTTGTTACACATACGATTCAACTATCTTTTATCGATAGATAGAATTACCCTATCTGTTGCATGTCCGACCTTTGTAGCCTCGATACCCTGATCCACTGCTCCTAGAATACCTAGGTTTGGCATGTGTGCGTCGCGAGAGCCTTTATCTCTTTATGCTTAGCCATGCTTAGTTTGTTACGCTACTACTCCGGTCTTCGGACTGGAGCCTTACAATGAAATGAAACTAGCATGACAGGTTGATGTGGTAAGTATAGAGATGTTGTTAAAATTAATTAAAGGCTCAGACGAGAGGCCACATCGGGATGGGGTGGGTTGTTTCGTTTCTGTCGACCCTAGGAACCGAGTTCTCGCCTCTTGAACGAAGACCGAGCGTACAACCACACGAGGCACTATTATGGTACCCTCTCGACTAACTAACTTGCCTAGTCGATTCCATGAGTCACATAGTTTGCACGTTACCTGGTCATATGCATTGCATTTTGCTTGGGGGTAAAGGTACATAACATGAAGGTAAGCGTGGTCGTGGTGGCTGGGGGTTGCGGCCTCTGGGGAAACCCACCTCGGCTCACATCGTTAAGGACCGACTACAGGACTTGACCCGTTACGGCGAAACAATCCTTAGCACGTGACTCATGGTCTAGGCGACAGCAAGGTAAAGGTCGTGGTCGACCACCCTCTGCCGACTTTCCAAGGAACAAAGCTCAAACGTTGGCACTAAGAGTCGGTTGGCACGTGTGGGTAAAGTTGTGCACCCCTGCAGGGTTATTAATCTTTTTGAAAAGCCGTGTCCACGGTTACGGACGACTTGGGAATGGATTATGTGATCATAGACAACTTGAACCTAATCGTAAAACTTGGCAATTAATGTGTGTTTACGGATACCTTCTCTGGGTGTTGAGGGGGTGATCCAAGGATAGTGGTTCAAGATGATGAAGATTGGTGGATACATATGATGATCAATAGAGATAGAGATGTCGCTCTGTTATCCCCTTTTAAAGGCTCTAAGTAGTTGAGCTTCTCCTCTCTCTTGTCTTACAAAGGAAAATTGGCTTACAGAAAGCCCGCATACCCGCTTTGCTAAAAGGTTGTACTAAGTCTTGCTGAGTCCATGTACTCAGCTTTGCATGCTTTTGTTTCAGATGAAGTTGCTACAGCCGAAGGTGGTTTCTATGTTAACATCGACGGTTAGTTTGGGGTTCCCAGGCAGCATCCTGAGACTTATGGGCTGGGACGTTGCCTTATGTTATGGCTTCTTAAACCCTTTGCTATCTTGTTATTTAAAATAACATAATTTGCTTCCGTTTCTTGTTGAATGTTGGGTCAGTGACCTCTGTGTGTAATAATTTGGATCTTACTCTCTTAAGAGTTGTAATATATTCTTTTGAGTCGTAGAGTCACTGTTGTGTTACCGATTCTCTCACTGTAGTCTCTCGAGCTCTAGCTTAGGCTTATGTCAGACGAAGATCTGGTATTTGTCTAACCCTGATCCCGGGGGTGCCACAATATATTTGACCTCTACCTCCCTTAGTTCGATAAACCTTGGGTGATTCACTTAAGGGAAACTTGCTGCTATTCTACAAACCTCTGCACATGGAGGCCCAACATTGTCTACAAGAATAGAACCGTGCATAGACATCAAGCGCTTTTCTGGCGCCGTTGCCGGGGAGGTAAGATAAAAGGTACTCACATCCTCTGGCTACTAAGCTATCTTCTAATATTGTTGTTGGTGTGTGAGTGCTCAAAGTTATTTCATTTAGATTCTGCAATTATATCTTTTTGTTTCTTATTTTTATTATCACTAGTTGGGCCTAACGGAAAACAACAACAAAATTAGAGAGCTTTATAGTATTTATCTTGAGTTAGGACATGACGTGTTTGAAGAGAAAATTAAAAAACCTATGGAACTTTATTTGCATGCTAATAGCAATGTTATTAGTATCAATTCTTTGAATACCATTATTGCTAATGCTATGGAAAATTCTGAGCTTGGGGAAGTGATACGTCTCAAACGTATCTATAATTTCTTATGTTCCATGCTAGTTTTATGATAATACTCACATGTTTTATACACACTTTACATCATTTATATGCATTTTCCGGCACTTACCTATTAACGAGATGCCGAAGCGCCAGCTCCTGTTTTGTGCTGTTTTTGGTTTCAGAAATCCTACACAGGAAATATTCTCGGAATTGGACGAAACGAACGCCCAGGGTCTTATTTTTCCACGGAGCTTCCAGAAGACCAAAGGAGATACGAAGTGGGGCCACGAGGTGGCGACACCACAAGGCGGCGCGGCCAAGGAGGGGCCCGCGCCGCCCAATGGTGTGGGCCCCTCGTGAGCCCTCCGACTCTGCCCTTCCGCCTACTTAAACTCTTCGTCGCGAAAACCCTATTACCGAGAGCCACGATACGGAAAAAGTTCCAGAGACGCCGCCGCCGCCAATCCCATCTCGGGGGATTCAGGAGATCGCCTCCGGCACCCTGCCGAAGAGGAGAATCATCACCCGGAGGACTCTACGTCACCATGATCTCCTCCGGACTGATGTGTGAGTAGTTCATCCTTGGACTATGGGTCCATAGCAGTAGCTAGATGGTTGTCTTCTCCTCTTGTGCTATCATGTTTAGATCTTGTGAGCTGCCTATCATGATCAAGATCGTCTATTTGTAATGCTACATGTTGTGTTTGTTGGGATCCGATGAATATGGAATATTATGTCAAGTTGATTATTGATCTATCATATATATGTTGTTTATGTTCTTGCATCCTCTCCGTTGCTAGTAGAGGCTCTGGCCAAGTTGATACTTGTGACTCCAAGAGGGAGTATTTATGCTCGATAGTGGGTTCATGCCTCCATTGAATCTGGGACGATGACGAGAAAGTTCTAAGGTTGTGGATGTGTTGTTGCCACTAGGGATAAAACATCAATGCTTTGTCTAAGGATATTTGTGTTGATTACATTACGCACCATACTTAATGCAATTGTCCGTTGTTTGCAACTTAATACTGGAAGGGGTGCGGATGCTAACCCGAAGGTGGAATTTTTAGGCATAGATGCATGCTGGATAGCGGTCTATGTACTTTGTCGTAATGCCCTAATTAAATATCATAGTAGTCATCATGATATATATGTGCATTGTTATGCCCTCTCTATTTGTCAATTGCCCAACTGTAATTTGTTCACCCAACATGCTATTTCTTATTGGAGAGACACCACTAGTGAACTGTGGACCCCGGTCCATTCTTTTACATCTGAAATACAATCTACTGCAAACTCTGTTCTCGGTTGTTCTTCGCAAACAAACATCATTCTCAACACCATACGTTTAATCCTTTGTTTACAGCAAGCCGGTGAGATTGACAACCTCACTGTTAAGTTGGGGCAAAGTATTTTGATTGTGTTGTGCAGGTTCCACGTTGGCGCCGGAAACCCTGGTGTTGCGCCGCACTACACTCCTCCGCCAACAACATTCATGTGGCCTTCATCTCCTACTGGTTCGATAACCTTGGCTTCTTACTGAGGGAAAACTTGTCGATGTACGCATCACACCTTCCTCTTGGGGTTCCCAACAGACGTGTGTCTCACGCGCCATCAAGCAATTTTTCTGCCGCCGTTGCCGGGGAGATCAAGACACGCTGCAAGGGGAGTCTCCCACATCCAATCTCTTTACTTTGTTTTTGTCTTGCTTTACTTTACTTTATTTACTGCTTTGTTTGCTTTCTCTATATCAAAAATACAAAAAAATAGTTATTTGCATTATTTTATTTACTGTCTTGTTTGCGTTCTTTATATGAAAAACACAAAAAAAATAGTTACTTGCATTTACTTTATTTACCTTTTGTTTATTTCATCATGCTTCCCCTAAGTTCACTTTGAAAGATATACCAGTAGGGCGTGGGTCTATCATTGGAAGAGATAATATAGAAGAATTTTTCACTCATGTTAGTACGGTTAAAGATTTTGAAGATAGACACTTGGCAGAACTTGCTCCTACTTATGAAATTGCTACTGCCTCTTTAGTACACATGTTGGAAGCTAGATTCGTTAATCTTAATCCTATAATGCAACATATGTTTCTTACACTCGGTGATATGGAATAGGGAGCAAAGAAAGATTTTGTTTTAGAAACCCTTCTTAGAGAATTTGGAGATGTAGCTAGAGAAGCTAGGAAAGTCTTTATTAAACATAAGATGCTTGGGTGTTTTACAAATTTTGCAAATACCCTTGAAAAGATGGAAAAAGATAGGCTAAAGTACACTAACAAAACCAATTGTGAGGGGGAGATGAAAGTACCAATATCTCTTAAGCTCATAGGAATGCATGAGGCACTAGAAAAGAATTTTGATTGGATTGTTCCTGAAAATTTATTTGAGGAGGATAGTAAGCCTAAAAGTAATGAAAGGGGAGCCTCTGAAACTTACATAGACAAGATACAATGCATTGTTGAGAAAAATCCCAACTCTTATGTTGATGCTTCATCCCTCGATAATACTCGATTCACACTTTCTGCGCCTAGCTGAAAGACGTTAAAGAAAAGCGCTTATGGGAGACAACCCATTATTTTACTTCTGCACTTTTGTTTTATATTTGAGTCTCGGAAGTTGTTACTACTGTAGCAACCTCTCCTTATCTTTATTTTATTGCATTGGTGTGCCAAGTAAAGTCTTTGATAGTAAGGTTAATACTAGATTTGGATTACTACGCAGAAACAGATTTCTTGCTGTCACGAATTTGAGTAGACCTCTCTGTAGGTAACTCAGAAAAATCTGCCAATTTTCGTGTGTGATCCTCAGATATGTACGCAACTTTCATTCAATTTGAGCTTTTTCATCTGAGCAAGTTAAGTGCCCATGAAAAATTCGTCTTTACGGACTGTTCTGTTTTGACAGATTCTGCCTTTTATTTCGCATTGCCTCTTTTGCTATGTTGAATGGATTTATTTATTCCATTAACTTTCAGTAGCTTTGTGCAATGTCCAGAAGTGTTAAGAATGATTATGTCACCTCTGAATATGTGAGTTTTTGATTATGCACTAACCCTCTAATGAGTTTGTTTTGAGTTTGGTGTGGAGGAAGTTTTCAAGGGTCAAGAGAGGAGGATGATACAATATGATCAAGAAGAGTGAAAAGTCTAAGCTTGGGGATGCCCCCGTGGTTCACCCTGCATATTTCAAGAAGACTCAAGCATCTAAGCTTGGGGATGCCCAAGGCATCCCCTTCTTCATCGACAACTGATCAGGTCACCTCTAGTGAAACTATATTTTTATTCTGTCACATCTTATGTGCTTTACTTAGAGCGTCTGTATGTTTTTGTTTTTGTTTGTGTTTGAATTAACTCGGATCCTAGCATTCTTTGTTTGGGAGAAAGACACGCTCCGCTCGTTCATATGAACACTGGTGTTCTTAGCTTTACTTTTAATGTTCATGGCGAAGGTTGAAACTGCTTCGTTCATTGTTATTTGGTTGGAAACAGAAAATGCTTCATGTGGTAATTGGTATATTGTCTTGAATAATTTGATACTTGGCAATTGTTGTGCTCAAATAGATCATGATTAAGCTCTTGCATCATGTACTTTGCACCTATTAATGAAGAACTACCATAGAGCTTGTTGAAATTTGGTTTGCATGATTGGTCTCTCTTAAGTCTAGATATTTTCTGGTGAAGTGTTTGAACAACAAGGAGACAGTGTAGAGTCTTATAATGCTTGCAATATGTTCTTATGTAAGTTTTGCTGTACCGGTTCATACTAGTGTTTGCTTCAAACAACCTTGCTAGCCAAAGCCTTGTACTGAGAGGGAATACCTCTCGTGCATCCAAATCCTTGAGCCAAAACCTATGCCATTTGTGTCCACCATACCTACCTACTATGTGGTATTTCTCTGCCATTCCAAAGTAAATTACTTGAGTGCTACCTTTAAAATTTCATTCCTTGTCTTTGCAATACATAGCTCATGGGAAAATAGCCTTAAAAACTATTGTGGTATTGAATATGTTACTTATGTATCTTATTTCTTATAAGTTGCTTGTTGAGCGATAACCATGTTTCTGGGGACGCCATCAACTATTACACCTTTGTTGAATATCATGTGAGTTGTTATGCATGTTCGTCTTGTCTGAAGTAAGGGTGATTTATCATGATCAAATGGTTTGAGTATGCATAATGTTAGAGAAGAACATGGGGCCGCTAACTAAAGCCATGAATCATGGTGGAAGTTTCAGTTTGGACATCAATCCTCGATCTCTTATGAGAATATTATCTGTTTTTGAATGCTTAAGCATTAAAGAGGAGTCCATTATCTGTTGTCTATGTTGTCCCGGTATGGATGTCCTTAGTTGAGATCTATCAAAAACGAGAAATCAAATGCGATCTATCTCCTTGGAACTTTGTACAGGCGGCATAGAGGTACCCCTTTGTCACACTTGGTTGAAACATATGTTATGCAATGATAATCCATGTAAATCCAAGCTAATTAGGACAAGGTGCGAGCACTATTGGTATTCTATGCATGAGGCTTGCAACTTATAGGATGTCTTATGCATAACACATATGAATTATTACTACCGTTGACAAAATTGTTTCTATGTTTTCAAAATGAAAAGCTCTAGCACAAAATTAGTAATCCATGCTTCCCTCTGCGAAGGGCCTTTCTTTTACTTTATGTTGAGTCAGTTTACCTATTTCCTTCTATCTTAGAAGCAAACACTTGTGTCAACTGTGTGCATTGATTCCTACATACTTGCTTATTTGCATTCATCATATTACTTTGTATTGACAATCATCCATGAGATATACATCCATGAGATAAACATGTTGAAGTTGAAAGCAACTGCTGAAACTTATATCTTCCTTTGTGTTGCTTCAAAACTTTCTACTAAGAATCTATTGCTTTATGAGTTAACTCCTATGCAAGTCTTATTGATGCTTGTCTTGAAAGTAGTATTCATGAAAAGTCTTTGCTATATGATTCAGTTGTTTAAGTCATTGTCTTTACCATTGCTTCGAATCACTTCATTCATCTCATATGCTTTACAATAGTATTGATCAAGATTATGATAGCATGTCACTTCAGAAATTATCCTTGTTATCATTTACCTACTCGAGGGCGAGTAGGAACTAAGCTTGGGGATGCTTGATACGTCTCAAACGTATCTATAATTTCTTATGTTCCATGCTAGTTTTATGATAATACTCACATGTTTTATACACACTTTACATCACTAATATGCATTTTCCGGCACTAACCTATTAACGAGATGCCGAAGCGCCGGTTCTCGTTTTGTGCTGTTTTTGGTTTCAGAAATCCTACACAGGAAATATTCTCGGAATTGGACGAAACGAACGCCCAGGGTCTTATTTTTCCACGGAGGTTCCAGAAGACCGAAGGAGATACGAAGTGGGGCCACGAGGTGGCGATACCACAAGGCGGCGCGGCCAAGGAGGGGCCCGCGCCGCCCTATGGTGTGGGCCCCTCGTGAGCCCTCCGACTCTGCCCTTCCGCCTACTTAAACTCTCCGTCGCGAAAACCCTATTACCGAGAGCCACGATACGGAAAAATTTCCAGAGACGCCGCCGCCGCCAATCCCATCTCGGGGGATTCAGGAGATCGCCTCCGGCACCCTGCCGGAGAGGGGAATCATCACCCAGAGGACTCTACATCAGCATGATCGCCTCCGGACTGATGTGTGAGTAGTTCATCCTTGGACTATGGGTCCATAGCAGTAGCTAGATGGTTGTCTTCTCCTCTTGTGCTATCATGTTTAGATCTTGTGAGCTGCCTATCATGATCAAGATCGTCTATTTGTAATGCTACATGTTGTGTTTGTTGGGATCCGATGAATATGGAATACTATGTCAAGTTGATTATTGATCTATCATATATATGTTGTTTATGTTCTTGCATGCTCTCCGTTGCTAGTAGAGGCTCTGGCCAAGTTGATACTTGTGACTCCAAGAGGGAGTATTTATGCTCGATAGTGGGTTCATGCCTCCATTGAATCTGGGACAGTGACGGAAAGTTCTAAGGTTGTGGATGTGCTTGTTGCCACTAGGGATAAAACATCAATGCTTTGTCTAAGGATATTTGTGCTGATTACATTACGCACCATACTTAATGCAATTGTCTGTTGTTTGCAACTTAATACTGGAAGGGGTGCGGATGCTAACCCGAAGGTGGACTTTTTAGGCATAGATGCATGCTGGATAGCGGTTTATGTACTTTGTCGTAATGCCCTAATTAAATCTCATAGTAGTCATCATGATACGTATGTGCATTTTTATGCCCTCTCTATTTGTCAATTGCCCAACTGTAATTTGTTCACCCAACATGCTATTTCTTATTGGAGAGACACCACTAGTGAACTGTGGACCCCGGTCCATTCTTTTACATGTGAAATACAATCTACTGCAAACTCTGTTCTCTGTTGTTCTTCGCAAACAAACATCATTCTCCACACCATACGTTTAATCCTTTGTTTACAGCAAGCCGGTGAGATTGACAACCTCACTGTTAAGTTGGGGCAAAGTATTTTGATTGTGTTGTGCAGGTTCCACGTTGGCGCCGGAATCCCTGGTGTTGCGCCGCACTACACTCCTCTGCCAACAACCTTCACGTGTCCTTCATCTCCTACTGGTTCGATAACCTTGGTTTCTTATTGAGGGAAAACTTGCTGTTGTACGCATCACACCTTCCTCTTGGGGTTCCCAACAGACGTGTATCTCACGCGCCATCAGGAAGTTAGGTTTTATGAAAATGATCTTTTTAGTTCCGCAGCTTTAAAGGAGAAAGTTTGCTATGATGATATGATAACCCACAAGTATAGGGGATCGCAACAGTCTTCGAGGGAAGTAAAACCCAAATTTATTGATTCGACACAAGGGGAGGTAAAGAATACTTATAAGCCTTAACAACTGAGTTGTCAATTCAGCTGCACCTGGAAAAGCACTAGCAACAGGGGTGATGTGAAAGTAGCAGTGATATGAGAGCAATAGTAACGAGTAACACAGCAGCGAGTAATAGTAACACAGAGGCAATGGCACCGAGAAAATAGTTGATACTACTTCCAATGACATGTAGAACGAGTATATGATGATGAGAGATGGACCGGGGTTCCCGACTATCTACACTAGTGGTAACTCTCCAATAACAAGTGTTGGGTGAACAAATTACGGTTGGGCAATTGATAGGATTGAAATAGCATTAAGACAGAACATCAAGATTATTAATCATGTAGGCATGTTTTCCATATATAGTCATACATGCTCGCAATGAGAAACTTGTACAACATCTTTTGTCCAACCAGCCGGTGGCAGCCGGGCCTCAAGGGAATCTACTGGCAATTAAGGTACTCCTTTTAATAGAGCACCGGAGCAAAGCATTAACACTTGGTGAAAACATGTGATCCTCATACCTACGCCTTCCCCTCTAGTTATCCCAGTTGTTGTCACTCTGGGGCCTCGCGTTCCGGACATAGACATGTGCAAACAACTTGTAGATACAATCTAAGCAATAAGTATAGAGCTTAAATCTAAGATCATGCCACTCGGGCCCTAGTGACAAGCATTAAACACAACAAGATTGCAGCAACAATAACTTCACAAACTTTATATATAGACTAATCATAATGTAACAATCCATCGGATCCCAACAAACACAACACCGATTACATCAGATGAATCTCAATCATGTAAGGCAGCTCATGAGATCATTGTATGGAAGTACATGGGGGAGAGAATACCAACTAGCTACAGCTAGAACCTGTAGTCCATGGGGGAACTACTCACGGATCATGATGGAGGCGGTGGCGTTGATGGAGATGGCTTCCGGGGGCACTTCCCCGTCCCGGCAGGGTGTCGGAACAGAGACTTCTTTCCCCCGAAACGGAGTTTCGCGATGGTGGCGGCGCCCCTGGAGTCTTTCTGGAGTTTCGTCAATCGGTATCGCGTTTTTAGGTCGATAGGTCTCTTATAGGCGAAGAGGCGGAGTCGGAAGGGCGCTAGGGGTCCCTCCCCATAGGCCGGCGCGGCCAGGGTGGAGCCCGCACGGCCCTGTCGTGTGGGGCCCCCCTGGCCCATCTTCGTCTCCCCTTCGGTGTTCTGGAATCTTCCGGGAAAAATAAGATACTGGGTCTTTGTTTCGTCGAATTCCGAGAATATTGCCCGAACAGCTTTTGTGGAACCAAAAACAACAGAAAACAGAAACTGTCACTGTGGCATCTTGTTAATAGGTTCGTTCCGGAAAACGCATAAAAACATTATAAAGTGCGAGCAAAACATGTAAGTATTGTCGTAAAACAAGCATGGAACATCAGAAATTATAGGTACGTTGGAGACGTATCATGATACTATACCTCCAATATATGATGATTACAATGATGAATATGATATTTTCAGTCCACCTACTATTGAGGAGAAAATTAGTTATGATTACAATATGCCTCCTATAGTAGATGATTGTGGTGATGAGAATAATAATGATAGCTATTTTGTTGAATTTGCTCCCACTACAATTAATAAGAATGACTATGCTTATGTGGGGAGTAATAAGTATTTTATGCATGTGGCTCATGATAAGAATGTTTTATGTGATAGTTATATTGTTAATTTTATTCATGATGCTACTGAAAGTTATTATGAGAGAGCGAAACATTGTTTTATGCATCTCAACAATATTAAGTTTCACCTCTTTATGTTGAAAATTTTGAAGTTGCACTTGTTTTTCTTTCCTATGCTTGTTGCTTTGCGCTTCCATGACTTGTTTCTTTACACGATTATTTTTTATAGGAAGTGAGTTAGACTTAAATTTGTTTTATATTTTCTTCTTGATGCTGTCTTTTACTTCAATTCATATTTCTTATGTGAGCATCTGCTCAAACTACTGTGCCTAGCTGAAAGGCGTTAAAGAAAAGAAATCTTGGGAGATAAGCCCATGTTTTATTTCTGTAATAGCTCTTTTGTTGAGTCTTTGAAGTTTTTACCGCTGTAACAACCTCTCATTTTCCTTTTTATTTCGTTTTTGTGCCAAGAATAGCCTCTAATAGGAACAAGGTAAGATTTGTGGAAGTTGTTGTCCTGAAACAGATTTTGTGCTGCCACCAAAAAAATTATTACTCTCAGCCAGGACGTCGGATTTATCTGAAAACTTTTGAGCATATGCCCTAGGTTATTATATAAATGCCATTAGTTTTTCACTTTTCAATTTGAGCAACTGAGGATTTTCGAAAAAAATCAATCTTTACATGCTGCTGTATTGACAGATTTTTGCCACTATTTGCTTTTGCCTCTTAATCTTTTTCTTTTTTAGTTGTTTTGAGAGAAAGATCTTTTAAAAGAATTTGCTACGGTAGCTAATGTTCTAATGGATGTTTGAGTTGGGTTCAAACTGAACCAAAGTGGATTTATTATCTTGAATACACTAAGGTTGCTAATGAAAATTGTGTGAAGTTTTGTATGAAGGAAGTTTTCAAGTGTAGGGAGAGAAAAATGATGTGACGAGATGAAGGATGGACAAAAGCTCAAGCTTGGGGATTCCCATGTCACCCCAATAAATATCCAAGAGGTACAAGTGTCAAAGCTTGGGGATGCCGAGGGCATCCCCTTCTTCAACAAAAATATCAGGTCATCTTTCAAGACACTATATTTTTATTGCTTCATATGCTATGTGTTGCTCTTGGAGAGTTTGTTTTGTTTTGTTTTGTTTTGTTTGCTGTAATCAACTTGGTTGTATCCTAGAATTCTTGTGTGTGAGAGAGACATGCTCCGCTTTTTCATGTGAATACTCGTATTCTTCACTTATATTTGTTGAGTATTCTTGTCTAGCTACTGCAATGCTTTTAGCTCATGTTTTTCATGCATCTCTTGTTCAGAGCTTGTTAGTTTTCTTTATTTATGTATGATTAGCTCTCTGGTCTTCATTGATAAATTATTATGAGAGTTGTTTTAAAACAAATTTGATTGGTGTTGGAGAAGGGTAAATATTTCATACTTATAGTGGTGCAAAAGGAAGCTTGTTTGGACTGTGGCTTAGACTTTGATGAGGACATCCCATCTATTGGTACAACCGCTGTACCTATAGCTACACAAATACAAGGACAAATCACTCGAGCTCGTGCCAAACAACTTAACTATCAGGTACTTTCATTTCTTGGAACTATTCCTCACATACATGAGAATATGATGTTGCCTAAATCAGATATGTTTGTTACTCTTAGAAATGATGGACCTAGCATGGATGAGGAGGACAAGCATTGGAGCATGATCACACATGGAGGAGATGGCAACAAGCATTTGAGGATTGAAGATGACGCCCCAAGTGGAGATTTAAGAACTTTGAAGCCACCATAAGAAGAGATGAAGACATGGACGAAATATAGAGTTTGACACTTCATAATTTCGTCCATAGCATAATATGGTGCTGCGTCACCTTTAGTTTTGGGCCATGCCCATGTTATTTTTGCAGGAATTAAGTCAGCCACTTTTTAGAGTCCGTATTGAAGGGGGAAAGGCTTTCTAGGGTTTGGTTCGCTCACCATACCTATGGCTGGCCGAAACCCCACCTTTTCCTCCTTTAAATACCCCCATAGCCGTCACGTTTAGACTCGGATTTTGATTAGACTAAAAGGTATCCATTGCTTCAACTCTCGTGTACGTCTTTTGAGGCCAACACCCAGAACAAGACCGACTATTCGGAATCCCACCTTATTCAATAAAGTTTTCATCTTCCATCCGCAATATTCTGATTGCAATATTAGTTTACTTGTTCTTGATTTCAGGTAGGAATTAAGACCCTCGCTGGTCAGGCTGATCGTGCATCCGCAAGATCAGTAACTCCCGGAGATTGTCCTAGCGATTGCATTGGCGCATGAGCTTTGCACGTGTAGTCGGATCGTCAAGCACGAACTCCACCAACAAATCGAAGCTATCATACTCTCATCGAAAGATCGGCCACCTTTGGCCTATCAAGTGGTATCAGATTTCAGGTTGCTCGGTGAGAATTTACAGTTTTCCTAGTGTAGATTGCATCTGCCATCATACCTATAAACCACGAACAAGCCAAAAAAAATACAGTTAGGGTTTAGATCATATCGTCCCATAAACCCCCTTCCACGCCTTGCATTGTCTTTTCAGTTTTACATAGTTGAATTTGTGTCTGCATCTTCGTGTCGAGTTGCTGGTCTTAGCGTCTAGTTCCTTTAGAGTTTCAAGTTCTGGTCATAATAGTCACGCCACCGCCGCCCGCTCGCACCATACGCAGATCACCGCCATATACTTCCGCCATTGCCATATATACTTCATCATATACATCTACCATATACTCTGTTTCCTACCGCAACACAGATTCGTGTTGTTTCTCTGCAGCAACAGAGTCCGAGTAGAGTTAGGTTTTATTGTTTTTCCTACTTAGTTGTTGCCTTCTAATTTTGTCCGTGCTGTAGCAAAAAAAATTCCGTGAGATAAGTTTCGGCCGCCGGTAAAGAATTGTGAAGGAGAGCAAAAAAAAATGGTTTTTGACCTTGGCGATCACTTTTCACCACTGGCCGTTATAGCGATATTTTTTGGGCGCCTGCGCGCTTTTCGGAGCATTTTCCAGAAATTCCGACAATTTTTTTTAGGCTATACTGTTTTTAGACCTCGGGGATCAGTTTGAGACACTTGCCATCATAGTGATTTTTCGCACCTCGATTCACCACATCATCACCACCTCATCGCTGCTAGTTGCTTGTGTGCCGCGTCGTGACCTCGTTAGTGTTCTAGGATCGCGTCTCTAGTACGGTCTAGCCTAGGACCAACAGAGTACCGTTGTTGAGCATACTTTCAATACTGCATTGCTGTTTTGAAAACTGCTGTTTTGCTACCATATTAGCCTTCCTAAAGCTCTACATATTGTCTCCATGTGCACTATGTCGACACCTGGTAATCTCTTTGGCAATCTTTGGAGACGCTGATCCTTGTTGGTTGCCGTATCACCTTCCTCATGTTGGGTAAGAATTTGTAAGAGCTTTGTATTTTGCTTTACGAATTGCGCGTGAACCACCATATTCCGTAGTTTGTAGGCATATACATTTGTGCTTTTTGCGTACTAATCATTGCAGGACCTGTTGACCCAGCCAAGATGACGAGTGAAGAGTTGCATGCTCACTTCACCCACCTTTTGGGCGGGCATGCAAGCGACCTCGATGCGCGCTTTGGTGACGTGGATGCCAAACTCACCGACGCGCTGGACAAGTTGGATGGCCTCGAGACAGCTTTCGACTGCAAGCTCGACGCCAAGTTCCAGGAGCTCTTGACTCGGTTGTCGCCACCTCGCGACAACGGGCGACGACGCGCGCGCCGCGTTCCTCATGTGGATGTGCCTGTGGGTACCGCTCCTGCTGCAGCAGCCGCACATGACGCGCCTTCTGATGAAGCATACGAAGACTATGAAGGGGACACGGACGAGTGGGTTGATGAGAACATACTGGACGGCGAGGAAGTCAAACAACCTGCACCGGGTCGTCCACGACAACTGAACCGCAATGCTCGCCCACCTCTACGACCGGTACGTGATGATGATCATGTTGCTAAACTGAAACTGAATAGCCATTTGAGGGTAGATATAATCCTGATGCATATCTTACATGGGAATTGGAAGTAGAACAACGCTTTGCATGTTTAAAATACCCTGATCACTTGTGTGTTAGTGCTAGTACTTGTGAGTTCAAAGATTTTGCTTCTATTTGGTGGTCTGAACATTGTAGAGCACATCATGCAAATATTCCTACTACTTGGGTTGGTTTAAAACTTGCTATGCGTACTCGTGTTGTTCCTCCACATTATCAACGTGATTTGCTGAAAAAATTGTCTCGGTTAGAACAAGGAAAAAATTCTGTAGAAGACTATTATCAAGAATTGCAAACTGGCATGATTCGTTGTGGTATTGTAGAGGATAATGAGGCTATGCTTGCACGTTTCTTTGGTGGTTTGAATAAAGAGATTCGACATATTTTAGATTATAAGGAGTATAACACTATTACTCGTTTGTTTCATCTTGCTTGCAAAGCTGAACGTGAAGTGCAAGATCGTCAACCACCATGGAGAAGATCTAATATTTCTGAAGGTCGTACATCATCATGGTCTCCGCGACAATCAGCACCACCATCTCGTGGGGCTGCACCAGCACCTACTACCTCCAAGTACATCGCACCTGCATCACGAGCACCACCGGCTGCTACTCCACCACCATCTGCTGGTTCTCCTCGGAGTTCATCTTCGATGGCCTCCACAGGGAAGACGCGCGACATTCAATGTCGCAAATGCTTGGGATTTGGACACATAGAGAGAGAATGCAGAACCAAGCGTGTGATGTTGGTGCGTGAAGATGGAGAATATGATTCTGCAAGTGACTTTGATGAAGATACATTGGCCCTTATTGCTGCATGTGATGGGACCAATTCTAATTCTGAGAGAGAGATGGAGGTCATGGAAGCTGACACTGCTGATCAGTACAAGAGCTTGGTTGCACAACGTGTGTTGAGCGTGCAATTTAGCAAATCTGAGCATGATCAACGCCAGAATTTGTTTCAAACAAGAGGCGTTGTAAAAGAGCGATCTATACGGATCATCATTGATGGAGGGAGCTGCAATAATGTGGCTAGCATTGACATGGTGGAGAAGCTTTCTCTACCTACGAGACATCGCACACATCCATATTACATTCAATAGTTTGAGAGCTCTCGGAAGCTCAAGGTAACAAGAACTACACGTGTGCATTTTACTATTGGTACATATTCTGATTTTGTTGATTGTGATGTTGTACCCATGCAAGCTTGTTCTTTGTTACTTGGTAGACCTTGGCAATTTGATAGAGAATCTGTTCATAATGGTAGAAATAATCAGTATTCTCTTATGCATGATGGAAAGAAAATTGGTCTCAAACCTATGACTCCTGAACAAATAGTAAAAGATGATCTTGCTAGAGCTAGTAGAGTAAAAAATGAGGAGAAACATAAGAGTGAAAATCAGATTGTTGCTGCATATTTTGTGCCACATAAGACTAATACTAAATCTGATTCGAACCAGGCTACTGAAATTCGTTTGAAAAATCATTGTTTGCTTGCTTGCAAATCTGATATTGCTGAACTTGATGTGAACACTACTCAATGCTATGCTATTATTTGCAAAGAAGTTATGTTTTCACTTGAAGATATGCCTCCTTCTTTGCCACCTGCGGTTGCTAACCTTTTGCAGGAATTCATTGATGTGTTCCCACAAGATGTTCCTCCTGGACTACCACCTATTCGTGGCATAGAACACCAGATTGACTTGATTCCAGGAGCTTTGATGCCCAACCGTGCACCATACCATACCAATCCTGAAGAAACCAAAGAGATTCAGCGACAAATTCAGATTCTCCAAGATAAAGGTTACATTCGGAATTGAAGTTGATCCAGCCAAGATTGAGGCAACTAAGAGTTGGCCACAGCCAAAGACGGTCACACAGGTGATGAGTATTCTTTGCCTTGCTAGTTTCTATAGGCGCTTTGTGAAAGATTTTGGATCCATTGCTGCGCCGCTGAATGAGCTTACCAGGAAGGATGTGCCCTTTGTGTGGGGTGATGCACAACAAGAAGCCTTCATGATTCTGAAAGATAAGTTAACAAATGCTCCATTACTCCAACTTCCTGATTTCAATAAGACTTTTGAGCTTGAATGTGATGCTAGTGGAATTGGTTTGGGAGGTGTGTTATTACAAGAGGGCAAACCTATTGCATATTTTAGTGAGAAATTGAGTGGGCCTAGTCTGAACTATTCTACTTATGATAAAGAATTATATGCGCTAGTTCGGACATTAGAAACTTGGCAACATTATTTATGGCCTAAAGAATTTGTTATACATTCTGATCATGAATCTTTGAAGCATATTCGTAGTCAAGCTAAGTTGAATCTCCGCAATGCAAAGTGGATTGAGTTTATAGAGTCTTTTCCTTATGTTATGAAACACAAAAAGGGTAAAGATAATGTTATTGCTGATGCTTTGTCGCGCCGTTGTACTATGCTATCTCAACTTGACTTCAAGATTTTTGGATTAGAAACTATAATGGAACAATACTTACATGATGCAGATTTTAAAGATGTGTTGCTGAATTGTAGAGATGGTAGAACATGGAACAAATTCATCCTCAATGATGGATTTGTGTTTCGTGTTAACAAGCTATGCATCCCAGATAGTTCCGTTCGTCTTTTGTTGTTGCAGGAGGCGCATGGAGGCGGATTGATCGGTCACTTTGGTATGAAGAAGACGGAGGATGTGCTTGTTGCACACTTCTTTTGGCCACGTATGCGTCGAGATGTTGAGAGATTTGTGGCATGCTGCACTACATATCAAAAAGCTAAGTCTCGACTTAATCCACATGGTTTATATATGCCTCTTCCTGTTCCTAGTGTACCTTGGGAGGATATTTCTATGGATTTCATTTTGGGTTTGCCTTGTACACAGAAGGGTAGGGATAGTATCTTTGTTGTTGTGGATCGGTTTTCTAAGATGGCACACTTTATTCCATGTCACAAGACTGATGATGCTACACATGTTGCTGATTTGTTCATTCGCGAAATTGTTCGTTTACATGGTGTGCCAAATACTATTGTTTCTGATCGTGATACTAAGTTTCTTAGCCACTTTCGGAGTTGTTTATGGGCTAAGTTGGGGACTAAATTGCTGTTTAGTACTACATGTCATCCCCAAACTGATGGACAAACTGAAGTAGTATGCTGCGGGCTGTTTTGAAGAAGAACTTAAAATTGTGGGAAGAATGTTTACCTCATGTTGAATTTGCTTACAATCGTTCGCTGCATTCTACCACTAAGATGTGCCCATTTGAGATAGTTTATGGTTTTGTTCCACGTGCACCTATTGATTTATTGCCTTTACCATCTTCGGTGCAAAATAATTTGGATGCTACACGTGCTGAATTGATATTACAATTGCATGAGACTACTAAAGACAACATAGCACACATGAATGCTAATTATAAAATTGCTGGGGATAGAGGAAGAAAGCATTTTGTGTTTGATGTTGGTGATCTTGTTTGGTTGCATTTGCGCAAAGATCGTTTTCCTGAATTGCGCAAGTCTAAACTAATGCCACGCGCTGTTGGTCCTTTTAAGGTGTTAGAGAAAATAAATGATAATGCATATAAACTTGAGCTTCCTGCAGAATTGGGTCCGGTTAGTCCTACATTTAACATTGCAGATTTGAATCCTTACTTTGGTGAAGAAGAGGAGCTTAAGTCGAGGATGACTTCAATTCAAGAAGAGGGGCATGATGAGGACATCACATCTATTGATACAATCTCTGTACCTACAGCCACACAAATACAAGGACCAATCACTCGAGCTCGTGGCAAACAACTTAACTATCAGGTATTTTCGTTTCTTGGAACTATTCCTAACACACATGAGAATATGATGCTGCCTAAATCAGATATGTTTGTTACTCTTAGAAATGATGGACCTAGCATGGATGAGGAGGACAAGCATTGGATCATGATCACACATGGATGAGATGGCAGCAAGCATTTGAGGATTGAAGATGACGCTGCAAGTGGAGATTTCAGAACTTTGAAGCCACCATAAGAAGAGATGAAGACATGGACGAAATATAGAGTTTTCCACTTCATAATTTCATCCATAGCATAATATGGTGCTGTGTCACCTTTAGTTTTGGGCCAGGCCCATGTTATTTTCGCAGGAATTGAGTCAGCCACTTTTTAGAGTCTGTATTAAAGGGGGAAAGGCTTTCTAGGGTTTGGTTCGGCCACCATACCTATGGCTGGCCGAAACCCCACCTTTTCCTTCTTTAAATACCCCCATAGCCGTCACGTTTAGACTCGGATTTTGATTAGACTAAAAGGTAGCCATTGCTGCAACTCTCGTGTACGTCTTTTGAGGCCAACACCCAGAACAAGACCGACTCTTCGGAATACCACCTTATTCAATAAAGCTTTCATCTTCCATCCGCAATATTCTGATTGCAATATTAGTTCTTACTTGTTCTTGATTTCAGGTAGGAATTAAGACCCTCGCTGGTCAGGCTGATCGTGCATCCGCAAGATCAGTAACTCCCGGAGATTGTCCTAGCGATTGCATTGGCGCACGAGCTTTGCACATGTAGTCGGATCGTCAAGCACGAATCCACCAACAAATCGACGCTATCATACTCTCATCGAAAGATCGGCCACCTTTGCCCTATCAGACTTTAACATGTCATGTTAGATATTATTTTAATAATATGCTTAGTAGTTATTGTTGTAGCATGACTTGTCTCAAATAGTTGAGAGTGCTTAATGTGGCATTGAAAGAATCATGTGTTGTTTTAATCATACAAAAGCGTAATATTGTGGTATTCTCCTTTAAATGTTTTATTTGGGTTGACTTGGAGCATGCTTACACCATGTTATGACTACAAACCAGTCACCTCAAGCCTCTGTGTGTCGTGGTATCGTCACGACATATGCCATAGGGTGGCTAATCGAAGTGGTTCCTAGTGGTCTCACGGTGGTATCCGGAAGCGGGTATGGGCACGAGTGACACGGTCGACGTACCCAGGTTCGAGGCCCTCCGATGGAGGTAACACCTCTACTCCTGCTATGAGTGTATATGGTAATCACACAATACAATGGTGCTCCTAGAGCTGTGTCCGGCTGCTCGGGGAGGCTAAGATAGACGAAGGTCTCTCTCCTCGAGTAGCGCTAAGTCTAGAATGAAGTGAGAATGATCGATCGTCCCCCGCACGAGGGGGGTAGTGCAGCTTATATAGGCGCTGGCACTTTACAAGGAAGTCCCTATAGTCTAGTGTCGGCTGGGCCGGCTCCGGCTTCCGCTCCTTCCCGAGCCGTTGACGTCAGGGAGCCGTTGAGGCGTAGTGGCCTGTCCCGTCCGCCAGAGGGGGTTAGCGGCATGGCGAGGAGATGTCCCCGTCGCCATCATGTCCTGTAGCCGGTACGGATCGTCGTAGGCGATGATGGCCTGTCCGCCGCGTGGCACTGTCGCTCCACAGTGCCCCGCGCTTTGCGGGAGATGAGGTCAGCGTGGACCTTTGAACCCGGATCACCTACCCGGTTCCTTCTCATGCAAGACTCGCCAGCCTCGAGTCGGTCTGAGGTATAGACCCCAGTCGGATATGGCTTGTAGAAGCCGGCCCAGCCACAGCGTAGACGGCCGCAGCCAGGCCGACTAGAACTTGGAGCCAGCCGGCTTCCGAAGCAGCCGGCCACGGCTCCAGCCGGCTGCACCTCAGCCGGCCTTTGCCGCGAGCCGGCCAACTTCTAGCCGGCTGCTCCGCGTCCATTGCCCTACCCGGGGTCTTCCCCCCCGACATTAGCCCCCGAAGCTGGCAAGGTCCTGCGTCAAGAGGGACCTAGGCAGGTTTCCCTGGCTTTTAGATCTTCTGAATGTGTTGGGTGGCCCTTGGAGGGGCCGACTGAGAATTTCCGTTCAGCCGGCTGCGCCCTCATCCGGCTTGCCCCATCCGGCTGCTTCCAGCCGGACGATATTTTCGCTTCTGCAGCTTTTGCTTTTTTACAAGTGTTGACGATGTCTCCGCCTTGTTAGGAGAGTTTGGGGCCGACTCGAATTTAATGTCCGGCTCCGGCTTGGGAGCGCCGGAGTCTCCGCCGCGTTGGGCCCTGTGCCCGACTTGACGGGTCTGACGGCTGGCTCCTGTTGCCGTTTCATCTGGTCACATCAATGTTCCCTCCGGATCCGGTGCGATCGTGGGGGAAGTGGCGCGTCAGTTTCTAGTAACCGCTGCCGACGTGGGGGGAAGTTATGGCGCAGTAAATCCCAGTCGTGGCCCATGATCGCAAGGTGGCAGCGCAACTGGCGCGCCAGGCGGCTATAAATGCCCTGTGAGCGGTACCGAGGCGTCCTTCCGCTCACTTCGTCTTCACGCCCCCGCTCCCTTCTTCTTCGCTCGCGCGCGCTTCTCCCTCGTCGACCTCCTGGCGAACTCCGGCGACCGGACGCGGCCGCACATCTTGGCCTCTTCGCAGCCGTCCGCGCACCAAGCCGGCGTCACGAGGCCCCGCGTTTCCACGGTACGCACTCCGCCGCCGCCGTCGCCGCCGTCCCGCGGTTCTTCTTCACCGTTCCGGCTTTCTTGGTCCTCTTCTTCTTCCTCCTCGTCAATGGCGCAACCAAGCGGTTCCTGGAGGGGCTCGTACATGCAAGACGACGACATCCAGCGGCTTGTGCGCCTCCGCCGGATTTCGGCGGGGGTGATCACGAGGGCGCCCGGCAAGGAGAAGGAGCCCCGGACTAACCCCGGCGAGCGCGTGGTCTTCGGAGCGCACCTCGACCGAGGATTGGGCCTGCCGGCTTCGCCCTTCTTCCGGCACTTCCTCGACTTCTTCGGTCTTCAACCTCATCACCTGCCGGCCAACTCCTGCGTCCTCCTCAGCTGCTACGTGGCCTTCATGGAGGGCTACGCCGGCTTGTGGCCGGACATCGACTTCTGGAGCCGGCTGTTCTACATCAAGTCGCAGACAACGGACGGCCATCTGCGGGCCTGCGGCGCCGCCTCGATCTACTCCCGTCCCGGCACTTCCTTCCCGAGAATCCCGACGGTGGACTCGGTGAAGAACTGGCAGATGTCATTCTTCTATGTGCGGAACGCGGACCCGGCCGTCGACTGCCTGAACCTGCCGGATTACAACCCGGCCCCGCCAGTCGGCCGGATCAACTGGGGCTACAACGCCAGGAACGCGGACCCGGATGCGGAGGTAAATCTCCTGTGGGACTTCCTGGGGGAGTGCGTCTTGGGGGGCCGGCTGAGCGCCGAGGACCTCCTCTGTACTTATGTTGAGCGCCGGGTGCTGCCGCTCCAGAGGCGTGTCCACAAGATTGGGCACATCTCTGGCCGGCTGGATCCAACCCGGACGTCGAAGGCGGAGCTCACCAAGTCCCAAGTTGCTCGCCGGGTGAACAACATCACCAAGGCCAACATGCCGGAGCGCTGGGATTGGGGGTTGGCGCCTTACGACCGGTCGTCGCCGCCTGAACTGGTAGGTTTTATGTTTTGGCCGACTTCTGGCTTGCGGCAGCGTGGCCGACTTGATATTTACTTGTTTTCTTTGTTTCGCTCTCAGCTTTTCGACCGCCAGGGGGCTGAGGACGGTGACCTGGCGCAGAAGGTCTGGACGCCGGATCACGTCGATCCGGCTGACCAAGCCGGCGACCAAGCCGGCGACGATGACCTGCCGGAGGTGCCTGACCAAGGCGGCCAGGGGGAACACAACCCGCCGCCCTCGCCAGAGCACCAGGAGGAGGAGGAGCCGGCGACGTCCACCACGGGGCCGATCCCCGCGGTGCCTCTGCGCACGAGGCCGCCTGGCGCCTCGGCGACTTCTGCGCCCAAGGGGAAGAAGCGGGCCATCGGCGGGTCCACGGTCGCGCTGGAGGCCAAGGCTAAGAAGCAGCGCCGACAGGCGCCCAAGAAGGTTCCGGAGCAAGCCGGGTAAGTTCTTTTTTTTCTCTGTTGTTTGATTCCTTTTCTTTCCCTTCTTCTTGTATTTATCTCTTCTATTTGTCCAACTAGGGCTCCGATAAAGTTTACCCAGGGCGGTGGCTCTCGGCAGGCTCCTCCCATCACGTCGCCGCTCCAGCGGCAGAGGAGGGAGCCAACCCCGCAGCCCTCGACGCACGCGCGCACGCCGCCTGATGTTATCGTGCCGCCTGCGGCTACGCCGCCTTCAGCAGGGGCGTCTTCTTCAACTGCACCTTCTGCGGCGCCTGGCGGCGGCGCCCAGGGTGAGTCGGTGCGCCGGCCGACCCTGGACGACATGTTCCCGCGCCGCGCCCCGTTTGTGGAGCAGGTGGCAGGCGCTGGCAGGGGTATGCCGCCTGCGACCGGAGCCGGAGCCAGAGCTGGCGGGGCTGCGCCGCCTGCGACCGGAGTCGGCGGGCCCGCGCCCAACGTTGTGGTGCTGGAGGACAGCCCGGAGAGAGCGCCTTAGGCGCCGGAGACGACGGCTCCCACCAGGCCGACTGCTTCGACCGCGCCGCCTCCATCTTCGGAGCCGACGAGGGAGGAGCCGGCCAGGGACGAGCCGGCTCGCGCAAAGGGCGCCGGCTCCCGAGCACTGGTAAGGATGGAGGGGCCGTCCGAGCCGACTACGGGCCTCCACGTGGCCAAGGGTGCCAGGCTGCTGAACATGGCATCCGCCTCCGACTCCAGCCTGGGCTCAGCTGGCACGATGGAGAAGGCGTGGCACCAGGCGGACGCCTGGGAGGTGACCAGCCGGGAGGGGCAGCCAGGCGTGGCGCCCATGAAAGTGTTCTTCTCCGGCTTCCGCGCCAACCTCAGGGCCAGGGCCACCGAAACCCTAACCAACCTGGCGAAGTTGGAGGAGGCCGACAAGGTGAGTGTTTTGTCTTGATTTTTACAATTGTTGTTGTCCTGGTAGCCCTCCGAGGCATGGGCCGGCTGCTTGGAGCCGGCTCGGGCTTCGCCTAGATGCCTGACTTTTGCTTCTCTCAGGCGGTTACGGAGCGGCGTACCGTCTTGTACAATCAGGTCGTGACCAGCTACCACAAGGCCAAAATTGAGATGGCCGGCCTGGCCCGTGAGCTGAAGGATGCCAAGGGTAGGGTTTTCTCTCTTTTGACTTGCTCTTTTTCTGTTAGGTTTCTTTTTTGCTGACGGCTTGTTTTTGCCGGCTTGCAGCTGAGGCCGCCCGGGTCCCGCAGCTGGAGTCGGATCTCCGAGCCGCCCGTGCCCAGTGCGCCGTGAGCGAGGAAACGGGCCGGGCTGCTGCCGCCAAGCTGAAGGTGGCTGATGGGGAGCTGACGCGGCTGCGCCAGCTTGAGGCTAACCACCTCAAGGAACTTGCCGCCCTCAAGAAGGCTGAGGAGGAGAAGGTGGAAGCCCTGAGCAAGCGGCTGGAGGAGGTGGAAAAGCAGCGGCTTGCACTCCGTGAAGAGGTGACCTCCAAGTCTGAGGAGCTGTCGGCCACCGCCAGGCGGTGGGTGGATGAGATTAGCCGGCTCGACCGCGGCTTGGCGGGCGAGTCATATTTTTTCCTGTCCTTCCCCTTTGCCGGCTTTCGGCCGTCGGCTGCCAGCTTTGGTTGGCAACCGATGGCAGAAACTTTGATTTTTCTGATATCTCCATCTTCAGGCTGGGGGCAGTCGGTTCTTGCCGGCTGCAGCCAGGCTTTTTTCCTTTTTACTTCGAAATCTCCATCTTCAGGCTGGGGGCAGTCGGTTCTTGCCGGCTGCCGCCAGGATTACTTTTAGAGCTTCGGAATCTCCATCTTCAGGCTGGGGGCAGTCAGCTCATGCCAGCTGCCGCCAGGCTTACTTTGGGACTTCGAAAATTTGTATTTTTCTGCTTTTTCCGGCTTCAACGGATTTCTGACGTGTTTCTTCTTTGCAACGGCCTTCCCTGAGGCGCAGGAGGCGGCGCTGAAGGCAGTCGGCGACGCGCGGGAAGCACGCCGCCAGGCTACTGGTGAGCAGAGCGGGGACTACTTCTCCATGGAAGACTATCTGGCTGGCATGGCCGCCCGCGTCCGGCCCATCACGAAGCTTGGCTGGGAGCTCCGGAAGGCGGCGGAAGAGCTGATCTGGCTGCTGTGGCCGACCGAGACGCTGCCGCAGGACCTCTCCAACCTCATCGCCTGGCTAGAGAGGGCGCCCGACCGCTTCCTCGACTGGAAGGAGTCGGCCGCGCGTGCCGGGGCTGATATGGCGCTGTCGTTTGTGCTCTCCTGGTATAACGAGGTTAGCCTCGACCAGTTGGAGTACCGGCGCGCCGACGTGGAGGACAAGCTCCCAGCGGAGAACAAAACTGCCCGGCTTGCCCGTGCCTGCGCCATTGCCGACTTTGTCAACAAGGCCATCTTCATCGCGGATCCGAATCCACCGTCTGACGACGAGGATGAGGAGGCGGAGGATGAGGAGGCGGAAGATGTGCCTGAGGATGAACCGGCAGCCGGCTCCGCTGATGCTCCCTCGGCTGGTCCTGATCCAGCCGGCGCTTAGCTTTTACCTGTTTCCTTTATGCTTTTGCAAGACAATTTGTTAAATCCCCGGGATGCCGGGTGCATATGTAAGACAATATTATTATCCTTTTATTAGGGCACACTTTAATGTGTTTATTTAATCATTTGTGTGCCGGCTTGCTTTCTTCCGACTTGTTCGCTTTTTCCCATCCGCCCCACTCTTTGGCTGTGCTCTTGCCGATCGTACGTCCGACTTGCGGTCCGTCGCCGGATTAAGAGCGTGCCGCTGGGTGAGGCCGATAGTATTTCAGTCGAACGAGCCGAGTTCGGCAATCCGGCACTTTTATGAAGAGTTGTGCAAGAAACAATTCGCTTTCACTCTTTCCCTTAGTCGTCTTTCGCGTGCCGGCTCCCTAGGCACTTACTCCCGCCAGCCGGACAGCCGGGTTGCGGTCTGTAGCTGGTCGGAAGCCGGCTGTCGGAAACCGGATCACGTTACTAAGCCGGCCGCGTGAGAGGGTGTTAGCCAATTGGCGAAAACAATAGAGTACGCGAAAAACTTGTCGAAATCGGCGCTCTTGGCGCTTACTTTTCCATAGCTTACAAAAGGGGTACAAGGGATACATACATTCCTGCTCTCAAGTATAAAATGGTCGAAGCAACCTGACATTCCAGGGACGTTTAGTCTCCTCGTCAGTTTTGTTTGCCTTGTTTTTCTTAGCCTCTTGGGCATCTATGAGATAGTAGGAATCATTGCCTACTGCCTTGCTCACGATGAAGGGACCCTCCCATGGGGATGACGAGTTTATGCTGTCCCGGCTGTCCGTTGGATCAGCCGGAGCACTAGGTCTCCTTCTCGGAATGCTAAGGACTGGACCTTCCGGCTGTGATAGCGTCGGAGGCTTTGCTGGTATACGGTAGACCTGGACTCGGCCATCAGCCGGACCTCTTCAACCAGGTCGACTCCATCTTCACGAGCTTCTTTGGCTTCAGCCTCTGTGTAGAGCTTGATCCTTGGCGCGTCATGCTCGATATCAGTCGGCAGGACGGCTTCGGCCCCGTATACGAGGAAGAAGGGTGTGAAGCCGACTGAGCGGTTTGGCGTCGTGCGCAGGCTCCATAGCACGTTGGGCAGCTCTTCAATCCAGCAGCCGGCTGAGCGCCCAAGCGGCTCCACCAGCCGGGGCCGGATGCCGGCAAGGATCAAGCCGTTTGCTTTCTCCACTTGGCCGTTTGACTCTGGATGCGCCACGGATGAAAGGTCCATTCGGATCCCCATATCCCCACAATAGCATTTGAAAATGCCTTCGGCGAAGTTGCTGCCGTTGTCGGTGATGATGCTGTGGGGGTAGCCGTCTCTCACGATTATTTCCTTGAGGAGCACGCGCTTTAAGTCACGGAAGGCTTCATCCGCCTGCGGTGACCAGACGAATTTGTCCGATTTCTTCAGCAACTGGTACAAGGGCAGTGCCTTCTCTCCCAGCCGGCTGACGAAGCGGCTCAAGGAGGCCAGGCATCCGGTGAACTTCTGGACGTCCTTGAGGCACTACGGCAGTTCCATCTTCTCAATGGCACTGATCTTCTCCGGGTTGGCTTCGATTCCTCGCTGAGAGACGAGGTAGCCCAGGAGTTGGCCGGCTGGCACGCCGAACGTGCACTTGGCTGGGTTGAGCTTCATCCGGAATCTTCGCAGATTGGTGAAGGTTTCTCTCAGGTCATCAAGGAGGGTAGGCATCTCCTTGGTTTTTACAACGACATCATCCACATATGCGTGAACATTTACGCCGATTTGATCCTGCAAACACTTTTGCATGCACCTTTGGTAGGTGGCGCCTGCATTTTTCAAGCCGAATGGCATAGTCGTGTAGCAGTAAGCCCCATACGGGGTAATGAACGAAGTCTTTATTTGATCAGCCGGATTCAAAGGAATGCGGTGGTAGCCCGAATAGGCATCTAGAAAAGACAACGAGTTCACAGCCGGCAGTCGAGTCTATAACTTGATCTATGCGCGGCAGGGGGAAAGGGTCCTTCGGGCACGCCTTGTTGAGGCTCGTGTAGTCGATACACATGCGCCAGGAGCCGTTCTTCTTCAAAACCAGGACCGGGTTCGCTAACCAGTCCGGGTGCAGCACTTCCATGATGAAGCCGGCTGCGAGGAGCCGGGCGATTTCTTCACCGATGGCCTTCCTTCTTTCTTCGGCGAAGCGCCTGAGGGGCTGCTTCACCGGCTCGGCTTCAGGCCTGACGTGGAGGTGGTGCTCAGCCAACTCCCTCGGCACACCCGGCATGTCCCTTGGAGACCATGCGAAGATGTCCCGATTCTCACGGAGGAAGCTGGTGAGCTCGCTTTCCTATTTGCTGCTCAAGCCGGCACCGATGGTGACGAACTTGTCCGGCTGCGCCGGGTCGAGCGAGATCTTCTTGGTGTTGTCGGCCGGCTGGAAGTGAGTCGTCCCAGCCGGGTTGCCCACAGCCGGCATGTCCGCCTGCGCGGCCTTAGCCGGGCGACGGCGTCGTGGATGAGCTGCTTCTCGGTGGCGATGACCAGCGTCTGGGCCATCTTGGAGCTCTGCGTGGCGCAGTCCATGGAGCGGCGGTAGTCGCCGGCTACGGTGATGACCCCTTTAGGGCCAGGTGATGGCGTGTATTTCACACGTTCGTTGGGCAACCCCAAGAGGAAGGTATGATGCGCACAGCAGCAAATTTTCCCTCATAAAGAAACCAAGGTTTATCGAACCAGGAGGAGCCAAGAAGCACGTTGAAGGTTGATGGCGGCGGGATGTAGTGCGGCGCAACACCAGAGATTCCGGCGCCAACGTGGAACCTGCACAACACAACCAAAGTACTTTGCCCCAACGAAACAGTGAGGTTGTCAATCTCATCGGCTTGCTGTAACAAAGGATTAACCGAATTATGTGGAAGATGATTGTTTGCAGAGAAAACAGTAAAACAAGTATTGCAGCAGTAGTAACGCGATAAAACGAGTAAACAAGCAGCGATAGCGATATTTAGGAACAAGGCCTAGGGAATAGACTTTCACTAGTGGACACTCTCAACTTTGATCACATAACGGAATAGATAAATGCATACTCTACACTCTTGTTGGATGATGAACACATTGCGTAGGATTACACGAATCCTCAATGCCGGAGTTAACAAGCTCCACAATTCAATGTTCATATTTAAATAACCTTAGAGTGCATGAAAGATTAATAAGACTAAACCAAGTACTAACATAGTATGCACACTGTCACCTTCACACTATGTAGGAGGAATAGATCACATTAATACCATCATAGCAATAGTTAACTTCATAATCTACAAGAGATCATAATCATAGCATACACCAAGTACTAACACGGATGCACACACACTGTCACCATTACACCGTGTAGGAGGAATAAAACTACTTTAATAACATTGCTAGAGTAGCTCATAGATAAATTGTGATACAAACACATTGCAATCATAAAGAGATATAAATAAGCACTTCACTATGCCATTCATAACAGTGAATAAGTATTACGTGAAATATAGACTAAGAGACCCACACGGTGCACACACTTGTCACCTTTACACACGTGGGACAAGGAGTCTCCGGAGATCACATAAGTAAAATTCACTTGACTAGCATAATGACATCTAGATTACAAGCATCATCATATGAATCTCAATCATGTAAGGCAGCTCATGAGATTATTGTATTAAAGCACATAGGAGAGAGATTAACCACATAGCTACCGGTACAGCCCCGAGCCTCGATGGAGAACTACTCCCTCCTCATGGGAGCAGCAGCGCACTAGTAGGAAAAACCTCATCAGTGGCGCACCAAAAATGGATTCTGTGGCGCATGGGAGGTGCGCCACAGAAACGTCGCCACAAAAATAAGGTTTCTGTGGCGCACCTGCCCATGCGCCGCAGAATTAAGGTTTACGTGGCGCACTTGTTCTTAGGTGCGCCACGGAAAAGCGTGCGCCACGAATTGCTTCTTAGTGCGCCACAGAATTTGCTTGTATTATACACGATTTTGTGCTGCCCGCTATACATATGCGGTTTATACACAGCAATACGGATACACAATACGGATACACGGAGTTATATACAGCAACATTCAGATATAATATAAATATCATGTACATTGCACAGATATAACATAGACATCATCATCACATTACTTAGAGCCCGATCGAAATACATATATAGTGGCAAGTGTCAAATGTTTTGCATACAACTCTTAATTCATACAAAATTCACAATTTCGAGATACAAAGTAGTCTTCATCCGGTCACTCCTTTGCTCCGTCATCTCTACCCACCAGGCTCGCTTGCATCGGGGTCCTTCATCCAGTTCCTACTATGATGAAAATGGAAGAAAGTGAGACCAACAAGTCCGATGCACAAGAGAAATGGAATAAATGCCTCATACATTGTTGGTCAACACAAATATTAACATTCGGGGACGGTGTAAGTGAGACCAAGTCCGATGCACAAGAGATTGATATTTGTGCTATCTTACCGAGCTCACTTACGCCGCCCCCGAGTGTACGGTGACCAAACATTTTAATCATCGGCATTTTGAAAATGTCAAAGCAAATGGAATGACAAAATGGAATAAGTGCCTCATACATTGTTGGTCAACACAAATATTAACATTTAGGGATGGCGTAAGTGAGACCAAGTCCGATGCACAAGAGATTGATATTTGTGCTATCTTACCAGGCTCACTTACGCCACCCCCAAGTGTACGGTGACCAACATTTTAATCATCGGCATTTTGAAAATACCAAAGCAAATGGAATGACAAGGGCCTCATACTTTGTTGGTCGAAACAAATATTAACATTCCGGGACGGAGTTAGCGAGCCAGGTAGGATGCACAAGAGATTGATATTTGTGCAATCACACGAGGCTCACTAACACCGCCCACGAGTGTACGGTGACCAAGCATTTTAATCATCGGCATTTTGAAAATCTCAAAGCAAATGGAATGACAAAATGGAATAAGTGCCTCATACATTGTTGGTCAACACAAATATTAACATTTAGGGATGGTGTAAGCGAGGCCGGGTAGGATGCACAAGAGATTGATATTTGTGCTATCTTACCGAGCTCACTTACGCCACGCCCGAGTGTACGGTGACCAAACATTTTAATCATCGGCATTTTGAAAATCTCAAAGCAAATGGAATGACAAAATAGAATATGTGCCTCATACATTGTTGGTCAACACAAATACTTTGCAGAAGGGCCCCCTTTCCCCGGTCGGCGTTCCGTCAACGGGTGCTTGACGACACAACAACGCCGATCTGCATCTCCGGCGCAGAACCACGCCGGTCCCTCGGCTGTCCGGTGAACGAGTCCTTGATGCAAAGACCGTGCCGGCCTGCCCGAGCATTATGCCGGGCCGTGTTGCCGCGCTTCAAGCCGTGTGTCCCGCGCCTGCCTTGTTCGCCTTCTTGCCGGTGAACCAATAGGCTGATCGTTGGAATAAGGAAACCGATGACAGCCGGTCGCAAGATTAAATTGCGATCGGCCGTCATCGGCTTCCTTATTCCAACGATTAGTCTATTCGTTCACCGGGCAAGAAGGCGAAGAGTGCAGGGCGCATGATCGACACGGCCTGAAGCGCGACAACGAGGTCGGCATGATGCTAGGGAGGCTGGCACCGTCTTGGCATTAAGGACTCGTTCACGTACTTGGACGGCGAGAGAAGAAAAGTGGTGCTGCGCCGGAGAGGCATGTCGGCGTTGTTGTCTCATCAAGGACTCGTTCACGGAACGGCGGCCGAGGAAAGGGGGCTCATCTACAAAGTATATTGCGGCGTATAGGTGACCAAACATTCTAATCATCGGCACTAAAATGGAAGAAAGGCCAATGCAATTAAGAAGTAGCTAGTATGAACTAAATGGAATGCCTCATACTTTGTTGGTCGAAACAAATATGAACATCCCGGGATGGCGTTAGTGAGGCCAGGTAGGATGCACAAGAGATTGATATTTGTGCCATCACACCGGGCTCACTAGCGACACCCGGAGTGTACAGATTGACCGAACATTCTAATCATCGGCACTAAAATGGAAGAAAGAGCCAAGTGGTATCAACTAAATGGAATGCCTCATACTTTGTTGGTCGAAACAAATATTAACATCCGGGGATGGAGTAAGTGAGGCCAGGTAGGATGCACAAGATATTGATATTTGTGCCATCACACCAAGCCTCACTTGCTCCACCCCGAGTGTACGAGTGATCGACCAACCATCTAATCATCGACAAGTACAAAAACACCACCAAACCAGCAACCATGGTGACATAAGTCAAGATGCACAAACACACATAGCATGCATGGAGCGAGATGCTCCAAAGGGATTATTCATCACTTGGTATATAGACCAAGTGATGCTGGCAAAAGAGAGGCCAATCAAGAACCGAGTAAATCCGAGTAAGTGATAGATATGCCTAAACAAGCAACAACACATAGCATATCCCAGCTAACCGAGATGAGACAAGTCTTGGTAGCCAACTTAATCACCTAGCACCACCTAGCCTTTTAAAACCATCGAAACAGTCCTTTTTCTTCAAAGGATACCACGGTGGCATTCATTTACATGATCCCCTACTGTGGATATCTCTATTTTCATCAAAGCCAACAAGAAATAGATCATAAGGCATCAATTAAGGAGGCAACCAGGGACAAAGGCATCAATTGGGGTAATGTTAAAATGTTTGTCTCCATATTTGGGAGAAATTTTTAATATTGGAGTCTAGCTAATGGAAATCAAGAACTAGTCTTGATCTCCAAATGGTGATTAGAGGGAATTTATTCATCTTAAGCAACATTAGGGACAAATGGGATCATGCAAGGGACTTGGGTCATTTGGATCATAAGGCATCAATTAAGGAGGCAACCAGGGACAAAGGGAAACATTTGATGATCCATTATCATAGGCAACAAAGCAGCAACTTTTCCCCTCTAATCTAGCTAGAGTCCTTAAAAGAAATCCATCATAAGCATGGTCAAATACACATATATAGCATGGGGCAGATGCTCCAAAGGGATTATATATTCATCACTTGGTAATTTGGAGAGCAAACAAGCGAGTAGCCATAACACTCAATCCAATAATATAGTAATTTGGATCATAGGGCATCAATTAAGGAGGCAACCGAGGATACCACGGTAGCATAGTAGCATACCATAAGCTCACAAGAATCCATCATTTTCTTCACAAGGATACCACGGTAGCATACCATAGTAGCATTTCATGCATTTAAATGAACCAGTAGCATCAAAACCAACCAAATGTCCAACTAGCAAGCAATACCAAGTGAGCAAGTCTTCATTACCTTGTACATGTTCAGACAAGGATTTATAGAACAAGTACAGAGAGGCAGAGGCAGAGGCATAGACAATTTCTATAAGCATATAGAACACTCCAATTTCTATAAGCATAGACAATTTCATTGTCACATCTTTCTATAAGCATCACTAGCAGCAGCGAGCAATGCATATGAACACCATATACAGGTACGGTTCAGAACAATTTCATTGTCACATTGTACAGGTTCGGAACAACATATAGAACACTCCAATAAGCATCACTAGCAGCAGCGGCAATGCATATGAACACCATATGAAGCAAAACGATTAGGGGCAATGCATCCGGAGCAACGAGCAGCAATACATCCGGAGCGAGCATTTCGTCGAGCACGTTGTGCTCGCGCGGGGAGGAAGAGGGAGGGGAGGGGAGGAAGAGGGAGGGAGCTCACCGACGACAACAACGGTTGTGGAGGAGCTCACCGACGACGACGGCAAGGGTGGAGGTCGCGGCGGCTCCTCCACCTTGACGCGACGGCGGCCCCTCCTCGCGGCGGCCCCTCCTCGCCGTAGCGGCAGCTTGTGCTGCGGGTGGCGGGGATGGGAGGAGCGTGGCGGCAGGCGGCCCTCGCGTAGGAAGGCGGCGGCGACGGCGACGGCGATGGCGACGACCATGGCGGCGCGCGGTGAGGAGAGGGGAGAGGGGAGAGGCGCGCGGTACGGATCGGAGGTGAACAGGGCGTGGGCGGGGAGGGCACGAATGATATAGCTAAGTTCCCTTAGTTACGTGGCGCACCGGAACAAGTGCGCCACAGAATCAACTACTTACGTGGCGCACCAAAGCAAGTGCGCCACGAAACAGTAATTTCGTGGCGCGGCGCACCGCGTGCGCCACGAAATACGTACACTGATAATTGGGGGTGACAGGTTGTGGGGCCCGCCAAGTTTTTGTGGCGCATGGTCGGCTGCTGCGCCACAAAATTAAGCAATTTCTGTGGCGCACCGAGCTTTGTGCGCCACAAAATAACTTTCTGTGGCGCACTCAAAACGGTGCGCCACAGAACTAAGCTTCGCCTATAAGGGTTTTCCTACTAGTGGCGGTGATGAAGATGGCGGTGGAGATGGCAGCGGTGTCGATGGAGAAGCCTTCCGGGGGCACTTCCCCGCTCCGGCAGGGTGCCGGAACAGAGACTCCTGTCCCCCAGATCTTGGCTTCCCGATGGCGGCGGCTCTGGAAGGTTTTCCGTATCGTGGTTTTTCGCCTCAGCGGTTTCGCGACGGAGGCTTTAAGTAGGCGGAAGGGCAGAGTCGGGGCGGCTGACGAGGGGCCCACACCACAGGGCGGCGCGGGCCCCTCCTTGGCCGCGCCGCCTTGTGGTTTGGCCACCTCGTGGCCCCACTTCGTATGCTCTTCGGTCTTCTGGAAGGTTCGTGGCAAAATAGGCCCCTGGGTCTTGATTTCGTCCAATTCGAGAATATTTCGTTACTAGGATTTCTGAAACCAAAAACAGCAGAAAACAGCAAGCGGCACTTCGGCATCTTGTTAATAGGTTAGTTCCAGAAAATGCACGAATATGACATAAAGTGTGCATAAAACATGTAGGTATCATCAATAATATGGCATAGAACATAAGAAATTATCGATACGTCGGAGACGTATCAAGCATCCCCAAGCTTAGTTGTGCTTGTCCCGAGCAGGTAAAACGATAACAAAGATAATTTCTGAAGTAACATGCCATCATAACCTTGACCATACTATTTGTAAACATATGTAGTGGATGCAGTGATCAAAACAATGGTAATGACATGAGTAAACAAGTGAATCATAAAGCAAAGACTTTTCATGAATAGTACTTCAAGACAAGCATCAATAAGTCTTGCATAAGAGTTAACTCATAAAGCAATAAATCAAAGTAAAGGTATTGAAGCAACACAAAGGAAGATTAAGTTTCAGCGGTTGCTTTCAACTTGTAACATGTATATCTCATGGATAATTGTCAACATAGAGTAATATAACAAGTACAATATGCAAGTATGTAGGAATCAATGCACAGTTCACACAAGTGTTTGCTTCTTGAGGTGGAGAGAGATAGGTGAACTGACTCAACATAAAAGTAAAAAGATTGGTCCTTCAAAGAGGAAAGCATCGATTGCTATATTTGTGCTAGAGCTTTTATTTTGGAAACATGAAACAATTTTGTCAACGGTAGTAATAAAGCATATGAGTTATGAAAATTATATCTTACAAGTTGCAAGCCTCATGCATAGTATACTAATAGTGCCCGCACCTTGTCCTAATTAGCTTGGACTACCGGATCTTTGCAATGCACATGTTTTAACCAAGTGTCACAATGGGGTACCTCCATGCCGCCTGTACAAAGGTCTAAGGAGAAAGCTCGCATTTTGGATTTCTCGCTTTTGATTATTCTCAACTTAGACATCCATACCGGGACAACATGGGCAACAGATAATGGACTCCTCTTTAATGCATAAGCATGTGGCAACAATTATTATTCTCATATGAGATTGAGGATATATGTCCAAAACTGAAACTTCCACCATGATTCATGGCTTTAGTTAGCGGCCCAAAGTTCTTCTCTGACAATACGCATGCTCCAACCATGAAGGTGGTAGATCTCTCTTGCTTCAGACAAGACGGACATGCATAGCAACTCACATGATATCCAACAAAGAATAGTTGATGGCGTCCCCAGAAACATGGTTATCGCTCAACAAGCAACTTAATAAGAGATAAAGTGCATAAGTACATATTCAATACCACAATAGTTTTTAAGCTATTTGTCCCATGAGCTATATATTGCAAAGGTGAATGATGGAATTTTAAAGGTAGCACTCAAGCAATTTACTTTGGAATGGCGGATAAATACCATGTATTAGGTAGGTATGGTGGACACAAATGGCATAGTGGTTGGCTCAAGGATTTTGGATGCATGAGAAGTATTCCCTCTCGATACAAGGTTTAGGCTAGCAAGGTTATTTGAAACAAACACAAGGATGAATGGTGCAGCAAAACTCACATAAAAGTCATATTGTAAACATTATAAGACTCTACACCGTCTTCCTTGTTGTTCAAAACTCAATACTAGATGTTATCTAGACTCTAGAGAAACCAAATATGCAAACCAATTAGCAAGCTCTAAGTATTTCTTCATTAATGGGTGCAAAGTATATGATGCAAGAGCTTAAACATGAGCACAACAATTGCCAAGTATCAAATTATCCAAGACATTTTAGAATTACTACATGTAGCATTTTCCAATTCCAACCATATAACAATTTAACGAAGAAGAAACTTCGCCATGAATACTATGAGTAGAGCCTAAGGACATACTTGTCCATATGCTACAGCGGAGCGTGCCTCTCTCCCATAAAGTGAATGCTAGGATCCATTTTATTGAAACAAAACAAAAACAAAAACAAACCGACGCTCCAAGCAAAGTGCATAAGATGTGACGGAATAAAAATATAGTTTCAGGGGAGGAACCTGATAATGTTGTCGATGAAGAAGGGGATGCCTTGGGCATCCCCAAGCTTAGACGCTTGAGTCTTCTTATAATATGCAGGGGTGAACCATCGGGGCATCCCCAAGCTTAGAGCTTTCACTCTCCTTGATCATATTGCATCACACTCCTCTCTTGATCCTTGAAAACTTCCTCCACACCAAACTTGAACAACTCATTAGAGGGTTAGTGCATAATAAAAATTCACATGTTCAGAGGTGACACAATCATTCTTAACACTTCTGGACATTGCATAAAGCTACTGGACATTAATGGATCAAAGAAATTCATCCAACATAGCAAAAGAGGCAATGCGAAATAAAAGGCAGAATCTGTCAAAACAGAACAGTCCGTAAAGATGGATTTTATTAGGCCACCAGACTTGCTCAAATGAAAATGCTCAAATTGAATGAAAGTTGCGTACATATCTGAGGATCATGCACGTAAATTGTCTTAATTTTCTGAGCTACCTACAGGGAGGTAGACCCAGATTCGTGACAGCAAAGAAATCTGGAACTGCGCAGTAATCCAAATCTAGTACTTACTTTACTATCAAAGACTTTACTTGGCACAACAAAACTCAAAACTAAGATAAGGAGAGGTTGCTACAGTAGTAAACAACTTCCAAGACTCAAATATAAAACAAAAATACTGTAGTAAAAACATGGGTTGTCTCCCATAAGCGCTTTTCTTTAACGCCTTTCAGCTAGGCGCAGAAAGTGTAACTCAAGTAACATCAAGAGATGAAGCATCAACATCATAACTTGTTCTAATAATAGAATCATAAGGTAACTTCATTCTCTTTCTAGGGAAGTGTTCCATACCTTTCTTGAGAGGAAATTGATATTTAATATTACCTTCCTTCATATCAATAGTAGCACCAACGGTTCGAAGAAAAGGTCTTCCCAATATAATGGGGCAAGATGCATTGCATTCAATATCCAAGACAACAAAATCAACGGGGACAAGGTTATTGTTAACCATAATATGAACATTATCAACTCTCCCCAAAGGTTTCTTTTTAGAATTATCAGCGAGATTAACATCCAAATAACAATTCTTCAATGGTGGCAAGTCAAGCATATCATAGACTTTTTTAGGCATAACGGAAATACTTGCACCAAGATCACATAAAGCATTACAATCAAAATCTTTGACTCTCATTTTAATGATGGGCTCCCAACCATCCTCTAGCTTTCTAGGAATAGAAGTTTCAAGCTTTAGTTTCTCTTCTCTAGCTTTTATGAGAGCATTTGTAATATGTTTTGTGAAAGCCAAGTTTACAGCGCTAGCATTGGGACTCTTAGCAAGTTTTTGCAAGAACTTTATAACTTCAGAGATGTGGCAATCATCAAAATCTAAATCATTACAATTTAAAGCAATGGGATTATCGTCCCCAAGGTTGGAAAACATTTCAGCAGTTTTATCACGAGCGGTTTCAGCAGTTTTAGCAGTTTCAGGTAATTTTCCGCGCTTTGCACTAGGAGTAGAAGCATTGCCAACACCAATTATTTTACCATTGATAGTAGGAGGTGCAGCAACATGTGAATCATTAGCATTGCTAGTGGTGGTAATAGTCCAAATTTTAGCTACATTTTCCTTTTTAGCTAGTTTTTCATTTTCTTCTCTATCCCACCTAGCACGCAGTTCAGCCATTAATCTTATATTCTCATTAATTCTAACTTGGATGGCATTTGCTGTAGTAAAAATTTTATTTTCAATATCCCTATTAGTCATAACTTTCAATTTCAAAAGATCAACATCAGAGGCAAGACTATCAACTCTAGAAACAAGAATATCAATTTTATTGAGCTTTTCCTCAACAGATTTGTTAAAGGCAGTTTGTGTACTAATAAATTCTTTAAGCATAGCTTCAAGTCCAGGGGGTGTATTCCTATTATTTCTGTAAGAATTCCCATAAGAATTAGCATAACCGTTACCATTATTATAAGAATATGGCCTATAGTTATTACTAGAATTGTTCCGATAAGCATTGTTGTTGAAATTATTATTTTTAATGAAATTTACATCAACATGTTCTTCTTGAGCAACCAATGAAGCTAATGGAACATTATTAGGATCAACATTAGTCCTATCATTCGCAAGCATAGACATAATAGCATCAACTTTATCATTCAAGGAAGAGGATTTTTCAACAGAATTTACCTTCTTACCTTGTGGAGCTCTTTCCGTGTGCCATTCAGAGTAATTAATCATCATATTATCAAGGAGCTTTGTTTCTTCACCAAGAGTGATGGACATAAAGGTACCTCCAGCGGCTGAATCCAATAAATTCCGCGAAGAAAAATTTAGTCCTGCATAGAAGGTTTGGATGATCATCCAAGTAGTCAGTCCATGGGTTGGGCAATTTTTAACCAGAGATTTCATTCTTTCCCAAGCTTGAGCAACATGTTCATTATCCAATTGTTTAAAATTCATTATGCTACTCCTCAAAGATATAATTTTAGCAGGGGATAATATCTACCAATAAAAGCATCCTTGCATTTAGTCCATGAATCAATACTATTCTTAGGCGAGAGATAGCAACCAATCTTTAGCTCTTCCTCTTAATGAGAAAGGAAACAATTTTAATTTTATAATGTCACCATCTACATCTTTATACTTTTGCATTTCACACAATTCAACAAAATTATTGAGATGGGCAGCAGCATCATCGGAACTAACACCAGAAAATTGCTCTCGCATAACAAGATTCAGTAAAGAAGGTTTAATTTCAAAGAATTCTGCTGTAGTAGCAGGTGGAGCAATAGGTGTGCATAAGAAATCATTACTATTTGTGCTAGTGAAGTCACACAACTTAGTATTTTCAGGGTTGGCCATTTTAGCAGTAGTAAATAAAACAAACTAGATAAAGTAAATGCAAGTATACTAATTTTTTTGTGTTTTTGATATAGCAAACAAGACAGTAAGTAAAGTAAAGCTAGCAACTAATTTTTTTGTGTTTTGATATAATGCAGCAAACAAAGTAGTAAATAAAATAAAGCAAGACAAAAACAAAGTAAAGAGATTGAGAAGTGGAGACTCCCCTTGCAGCGTGTCTTGATCTCCCGGCAACGGCGCCGGAAAATATGCTTTGGCGTGTAGTTGACGTGGGAGTTAGAAATCTTTGTGGTGTAGCTTTTCTTCGGTTCCCGGCAACGGCGCCGGAAAATATGCTTGATGGCGTGTATTTCACACGTTCGTTGGGCAACCCCAAGAGGAAGGTATGATGCGCACCGCAGCAAGTTTTCCCTCAGAAAGAAACCAAGGTTTATCCAACCAGGAGGAGCCAAGAAGCACGTTGAAGGTTGATGGCGGCGGGATGTAGTGCGGCGCAACACCAGAGATTCCGGCGCCAACGTGGAACCTGCACAACACAACCAAAGTACTTTGCCCCAACGAAACAGTGAGGTTGTCAATCTCACCGGCTTGCTGTAACAAAGGATTAACCGAATTGTGTGGAAGATGATTGTTTGCAGAGAAAACAGTAAAACAAGTATTGCAGCAGTAGTAACGCAGTAAAACAGTAAACAAGCAGCGATAGCAGTATTTAGGAACAAGGCCTAGGGAATAGACTTTCACTAGTGGACACTCTCAACTTTGATCACATAACCGAATAGATAAATGCATACTCTACACTCTTGTTGGATGATGAACACATTGCGTAGGATTACACGAATCCTCAATGCCGGAGTTAACAAGCTCCACAATTCAATGTTCATATTTAAATAACCTTAGAGTGCATGAAAGATCAATAAGACTAAACCAAGTACTAACATAGTATGCACACTGTCACCTTCACACTATGTAGGAGGAATAGATCACATTAATACCATCATAGCAATAGTTAACTTCATAATCTACAAGAGATCATAATCATAGCATACACCAAGTACTAACACGGATGCACACACTGTCACCATTACACCGTGTAGGAGGAATAAAACTACTTTAATAACATTGCTAGAGTAGCTCATAGATAAATTGTGATACAAACACATTGCAATCATAAAGAGATATAAATAAGAACTTCACTATGCCATTCATAACAGTGAATAAGTATTCTGTGAAATATAGCCTAAGAGACCCACACGGTGCACACACTGTCACCTTTACACACGTGGGACAAGGAGTCTCCGGAGATCACATAAGTAAAATTCACTTGACTAGCATAATGACATCTAGATTACAAGCATCATCATATGAATCTCAATCATGTAAGGCAGCTCATGAGATTATTGTATTGAAGCACATAGGAGAGAGATTAACCACATAGCTACCGGTACAGCCCCGAGCCTCGATGGAGAACTACTCCCTCCTCATGGGAGCAGCAGCGGTGATGAAGATGGCGGTGGAGATGGCAGCGGTGTCGATGGAGAAGCCTTCCGGGGGCACTTCCCCGCTCCGGCAGGGTGCCGGAACAGAGACTCATGTCCCCCAGATCTTGGCTTCGCGATGGCGGCGGCTGCGGAAGGTTTTCCGTATCGTGGTTTTTCGCCTCAGGGGTTTCGCGACGGAGGCTTTAAGTAGGCGGAAGGGCAGAGTCGGGGGCTGACGAGGGGCCCACACCACGGGCGGCGCGGGCCCCTCCTTGGCCGCGCCGCCTTGTGGTTTGGCCACCTCGTGGCCCCACTTCGTATGCTCTTCGGTCTTCTGGAAGGTTCGTGGCAAAATAGGCCCCTGGGTCTTGATTTCGTCCAATTCCGAGAATATTTCGTTACTAGGATTTACTGAAACCAAAAACAGCGAGAAAACAGCAATCGGCACTTCGGCATCTTGTTAATAGGTTAGTTCCAGAAAATGCACGAATATGACATAAAGTGTGCATAAAACATGTAGGTATCATCAATAATATGGCATAGAACATAAGAAATTATCGATACGTCGGAGACGTATCACCAGGCAGCTTCATCTTCAGGTACCCGTAGTGGGGCACCGCCATGAACTTGGTCAGGGCCGGCCTGCCCAGGAGCGCGTGGTAGGGACTGACGAGGTCCACAACCTCGAACTCGATCCTTTCGGTGCGGAAGTGATCCGGCTTCCCGAACATCACCTCCAGCGTGATCCGGCCGATCGGCAGGCAGCAGTGCCCCGGCACGATGCCATGGAAAACGGTGGGGGTGGGACGCAGCTCGGCTTCTTGGATGCCTAGCTTGCGGGCGGTGTCGCGGTAGAGGATGTTGATGTTGCTGCCCCCGTCGATGTGGACGCGCGAGAAGCGCACGCTGCGCCGAGTCGTGCCGATGGTGGGGTCAAGGACCATGGCGTAGCTGCCCGGCTTCGGCAGGACAGCCGGTGTGTCGCGGCGATCAAATGTGATGGCCTGCTCTGACCAGTTTAGGTACTGGGGGACCGGCGGTATGATCGCGTTGACCTCGAGGGAACGGCTCTGCTGGCTCGTCTTGTCCTCGGGCTCGGAGGTGAAGATGATGTAGGTGGCATCCTCGGCCAAGTAGCGGCCATGTTGCACTTGGTTAGCCTCGTGGTGGTCGAGGTTGGCGTTCTCTCCGCCGGCTTGGCCACCCGGCCCGCCGGCTAGAGGAGGCGGGGGTGGAGGCGCGAGGGGTTCACCGCTTGTCAGCCGCTTCATGAAGTGGCAGTCGCGGGTGGTGTGGTTGGAGAGGTTCTTGCCGCTGTGGTACTTGCACGGCGAGTCGAGCATCTGCTCGAAGGTGTACTTCGAATTCCACTGCCGGTCTTGCTTCTGGCGCCGGCTGCCGCCAGCCGCCGCATGGTCCGACACGGCTGCCACATGGGCGGAACCGTACCGGCGGTTCGGCTGGTCGCTGTGCCGCTTGCCGCGGTAATTGTCCCGCCGGCTGCCATGCGAGCCGCCCTCGGCCGGCTTGTGCTCGGCCGGCTTGTTGTTGTCCCGCCTTGCTGGGGCTGGTGAAATCTCAGCCGGCGCCTGGCCGGCTTCCTCAGCCAGCGCGTACTTGTCGGCGATGGCCATCAAGGCGGCCATCGACTTGGGGTCGCTGCGGCGTAGCTTATGCCACAGCATGGTGTTGGGCCGGCAGCCTCCCATGAAGAAGCTGATGGCCTGGATCTCGTGCACACCCTCGCAGGAGTTGCACATCTCGCACCAGCGCGTCAGGTATGCGCGATCCGTCTCGTCCGGGCCCTGCTTGCACATCTCAAGCTGCTGAGGGCGACCCGGCCGGCGATAAGTGCCGGTGAAGTTGCTGATGAAGGCCTCTTCGAAATCCAGCCACCGTTGATGCTGCCGGCTGGCAGGTTGTTGAGCCAGGTGCGGGCGGAGCCGACCAGCATCAGGGGGGAGTAGCGTACCGCCCAGCGCTTGTTGCCCCTGGCGATGCCGACCGCCGATGTCGCGCGGGAGCTGGAAGCCGTCGATCATGGGCTCGTTGGCGATGCGGGGCCCGAAGCACTTTGGGCCGGCTGGCCCTTCTTCTTCCGCGATGCGGGACTCGACCAGCCGGTCGAGGCGGTCACGGGCGTCTTCCGGCTCGATGCGCGGGCCCAGCAGGGAACGTGCCGGCTGGCGAGCGCCGCTGGCTTCTGGAGCCGGCCGGTGCGGGCGTCGGGGCTCGGAGTCTTGCTCCTAGTTCCGGCTTGGTGGAGGCCGGCTGCGGCTGCTGCCGCCGCCTGGCTGGCGGCTCGGCCGGCTCGAGCTCGCGTGCGTGGCGCGGGAGTCGTTGCGCCGGCTTGGCGCTGGGGAGATGGACTCGGCCGTGTCCCTGGCGTTGCTCGCGGCACCACGAGCGTGAGAAGCTCCGGGATCTTGGGCGTACCTGGGGTCTTTCGACTGCCGGTTGGCAGCCTTCAGCAACTCAGTCACCCGCTCGGTCTGGCGGCGTAACTCTTCGCCTTCAAGGCGGTGCAGCTCTTCTGCGGCGGCTTCGGCCGCGAGCATGTTCTTGTCGGGGGTGTTGTAAAGGGGCAGCTCCATTGACGGAGCCGGCGCGTCCGCGCCGTCGCGGTCGATCTCGGCGCCTAGGTCGCGGCCTCTGCGGCGGATCTGGCCGGCTCGGCTGGGGTTGTCGCCGCCCGGGGTGAGGCCGTGGGCGCGGTTGTACTCGCGCTGGGTGATCTCCCACTGGCGCTTAGCAGCAGCCAGCTCCTCAGTCTGCTTGAGGAGGAGCACGCGGTGCGCCTCCAAGTCCGCCTCGACGGTGGCGGCATCGGCGCCGGCGCCGGTTGTGAGCGGAGTGCTCAGCTTCGCCCGGACTTCCTCCAGCCGGGATGGTGGTGGTGGCGGCTTCGCGCCTGATGCGGACGCGTGCCCGCCGACGTTGCGCTCCAAGTCGGGGCCGCGGACGCGCGTGGACTTGGTGGGCTGTTCGTCGCCGGCTGCCATGACCTCGTGCATGATGCAGGGGCTGGCGGCGGTGAGGCTGGCGCCGGCTCCAGGAGGAGGGCTTGCGCAGCGCAGGATCTGGCGCGGATAGCGCGGTGGTGCGACGGTGGCGACGTAGACGTCGAAGCCGCCGAAGCTGATGATGTTGCCGCCGGCAGGGAACGGCCGGTCGGCGAAGCAACCAGCGTTGTCGTTGATGCAGTCAAGGGAGCCGAATCTCCAGATCAAGCCTGAAGCGACCCGCTCGCCGGTGGTGATGGTGAGGCCCGTCCGGATGAAGACACCGTCCGCGGACGCTGAAGGCCCCACGGTGGGCGCCAAATGTCGTGGTATCGTCACGGCATATGCCATAGGGTGGCTAATCGAAGTGGTTCCTAGTGGTCTCACGGTGGTATCCGGAAGCGGGTATGGGCACGAGTGACACGGTCGACGTACCCAGGTTCGAGGCCCTCCGATGGAGGTAACACCTCTACTCCTGCTATGAGTGTATATGGTAATCACACAATACAATGGTGCTCCTAGAGCTGTGTCCGGCTGCTCGGGGAGGCTAAGATAGACGAAGGTCTCTCTCCTCGAGTAGCGCTAAGTCTAGAATGAAGTGAGAATGATCGATCGTCCCCCGCACGAGGGGGGTAGTGCAGCTTATATAGGCGCTGGCACTTTACAAGGAAGTCCCTATAGTCTAGTGCCGGCTGGGCCGGCTCCGGCTTCCGCTCCTTCCCGAGGCGTTGACGTCAGGGAGCCGTTGAGGCGTAGTGGCCTGTCCCGTCCGCCAGAGGGGGTCAGCGGCATGGCGAGGAGATGTCCCCGACGCCATCATGTCCTGTAGCCGGTACGGATCGTTGTAGGCGATGATGGCCTGTCCGCCGCGTGGCACTGTCGCTCCACAGTGCCCCGCGCTTCGCGGGAGATGAGGTCAGCGTGGACCTTTGAACCCGGATCACCTACCCGGTTCCTTCTCATGCAAGACTCGCCAGCCTCGAGTCGGTCTGAGGTATAGACCCCAGTCGGATATGGCTTGTAGAAGCCGGCCCAGCCACAGCGCAGACGACCGCAGCCAGGCCGACTAGAACTTGGAGCCAGCCGGCTTCCGAAGCAGCCGGCCACGGCTCCAGCCGACTGCACCTCAGCCGGCCTTTGCCGCGAGCCGGCCAACTTCTAGCCGGCTGCTCCGCGTCCATTGCCCTACCCGGGGTCTTCCCCCCGACACTATGATCATTTAGCTTTTGAATTGTAATATCACTTTATGCTTTGGTTAATAATGTTTCGTCGCTATGCATGAGTATGACCATTATTGCTCTCTTAGTTGGTTGCTCCCAGTCTCTTGCTAGCTGCACCTTTATTGAGTATGAGCTCTCACTACAAGAAAAGTTCTGATACTCAACGTCAAATTTTCGTCAGGTATGGCCCCTTTTTCGTCGCCTATGGGCCTAAGCCGACGATATGGGTTATGTGGTCCAAACTACATCAGGCAAAGGCCAGATTTTTCGGTGCGTCGCGTTTGGGCTCCCCTTTGGGCATGGAAAACCGGACCGTTGCCGAAGAGTTTTCGGGACGCCGTTGACTGCTGACATCATGCAAACTAACATGCGGCAGACGTCGTTTACTGTCAGTTAACGCCGTTAACCAGCTGAAACCCCGTGGTAGATGGTAAGCCCACACAAGGCCTGCCACGCCTTAAGTGGGCCGGCCCATTTAGGTTGCGGGCCGGGCCACCTGACTTAGTTTGACCGGTCAACTATATAACTAGGCTGGTCTATTAGGTACGTGGGGCCGGGCCTAACATCTAAGGTTGACTGGTCAAAACTTAAATGGGCCGGCCTACTAAGCACGTGGGCCGGGCCGAATGCCTTTGTTTGACCGGTCAAAGGATAGCTGGGCAGGCCCACTGAAAAGGTAGGCCGGGCCAAATGTCTTCGTTTGACCGGTCAACATGGTAAATGGGCCAGCCCACTAGTCATGTGGGCCGGGCCGAATGTCTTTGTTTGACCGGTCAACAGGCAAACAGGGCCGGCCCAATAAGCATGTGGGTTGGGCCAAATGTCTTTGTTTGACCAGTCAACAGACAAATGGGCCAGCCCAGTAAGCAAGTGGGGCCCACTTTCCTGTTATTGGGCCGACAGTTAGTAAGTGGGGTCCACCATAAAGCAAGTGGGCTGGCCCAATAAGCACGTGGGGCCCACTTTCCTGTTATCGGGCCAACCCAATTAGTGAGCTGAGATCACCTTAAAGCAATTGGGCTGGCCCAATAAGTAAGTGGGCTAGCCAGTTTAGTTGGTGGACATATAATATATGTGGGCCTAGAAAGGCCCAATAGTCTTGTTGGGCCGAGGTGCGTGAAGCTCGTTGTTACTTGTTGTGCCGGCCCATCTGCGAATTGCTATGTTAACATGCCGGCCTGTTAGGCGCTTTAGGATTTTGCCGGTCGGCCCATATGCGATTTCGCTTAATTGGACCGTTGCCGGGATGGGAATTTGTGATTTAGATTGCGCCAACAACGGCTGGTTACATACTGAGAATATTACGCAACACATGATTTCAGTCGGATAGCCTCACTTACCACAAGCACCATAGATAGAATGCATGGAAGAACCATAGAAACTAACTAAATATTACATCAGCTGCAAGGCTTTGAAAAACTATTACAGAACCCAGAGAGATTGAATGGTAATTAAACCTAGCACTACAATGAAGGGATTCGGAAATATTTAATGTTGTTCGTGCACCACCTATATCTGAAACAAAGACATTTCAAGTTAAGACAGCAACAATGGAAAAGCAAAGACACTACAATGTTGTTTTCCAAAGAATTTGGAACTCACCATTTCCTCGTTATAACAAGATCATTGTAATGCGCACATATAGTCTACCGTATGGGGCTAATATAGACTACAAATAAGTAAATAAATAGTGCATGCCGCATAGCAACAACCAGAACATTTTAACGTGGACAAATGGAAAATAATAAGCTATGAGCTTCCTTTTGATGTGTATAATCTATACCAACATAAAATTGTGATTTTCTAATCATTAAGCAGCTGAGATACTGCAAGATAACCAAGCAATCGGATTTTTTTGTGGCTTATATAACTGAGCACGTCAGAATAAAGCAACAGACTTACTACTGTCAAGTCCCATGTAGCTCACCATGTTGATACACTCGTTGAAGATGTCCGATGTTGCCCTTATTTATAAAGGGAGTTTTTTGTTAATCTGCATCAAGACACGATAAGACATGCACATACGAGTTCCAGCATGATATACAATATGTATGTACTACCTTCATCCCAGTGGTATTCATGCATTAAACACCGAGAATAGTGAGCGATGGGCTACATAATTACACTATATATGTGGATGGAATCTCTCAAGAATGTGTGTTCATGCATATATACACACACGCTGGCCTATAGCAATACGAAAGGTACACGTACTTGAACAAGAGCAGTAGGTACTGGCCTGACTTATGACAAACTAGATAGATACAATTGTTGTATCATTTGTAGTGCATCAAAAGAAGACCAACATGTTCAGTTACATCCAAATTGCATGAACTACTACATAATAGAGGCACTTACTTTTTAAACAAAGAATGAACCAGATAGTAGTTATAATGTCAACAACTATAGAGGAGGTAATGCAAACCAACATGCTCAATTACTTAAATTGGCCATGAACTAAATAGTAGCATCATTTTACTGTCATATCTAGTAATAAACCGTAAAGGTATTATAATCTGAACTTTGTTGTGTAGGGAATGCTAATCCATGCGTTGAGGGACTTAAAATACGTAACAGGCAGCACATAGATGGTAGTGAATGAACTGATAGCACACAGTTAATTTAGTAGCTCACGAAGAACGAGGTACAAATAATAACGGTATTACTTGTACAAGGAATGCAGAGTAACATGTTCAGTGACTTCAATTTGGCGCGAACTACATAATAGAAGGCTATTTCTTTTGTACCAAACAATGAGCCAAATAGAAGTTAAGATGCCAAAAGCTATAGAGCAGGGAATGTGAGCCAACATGTGCAATTACTTAAAAATGGCCATGAACTAAATAATTGCAGGATGTTACTGTAATAGATAGGAATGAACTAGATAGGAATTATAATAGCATCATTCCTGAACTTGTAGTGAAGGGAATGAAAATCAATATGTTTCGGGACATAAGTTTGTAATGAGCAACACACAGAGGATAGTTAATGCTGGAGCTAAGGATGGACCAGATACATAATATAGTGGGATCACCTGTGAACTTGTAGAAGAGCTGAAAAGGGAATGCAAACCAATATATTCGGCATTCCATGTGTGAGTGCCATGCAAATTAAGAGAAGCGAGTTAATGTTGTAGCTTTTGAAGAACCCATGGCACACAAAATTATTATTGAAGTAGCTAGTGTGACAAGTTTAAATAAATCTGTACTACAGGATAGCAGAGCGATAGCATGCAGGAACTAATAGTAGTCAGTTACTTTGTTAGCTTACGATGAAGTAGATAGAAATAACAATGGCATCACCTGTAGTACAGGGAATGCAAACCAACATGTTCAGGGAGTACAAAATTGGCATGAACAGAATAGTAGCAGGCTATAATTTTTGTAACAACGACTGATCAAGATAGAAGTTATGATGGCTACATCTACAGAGTAGGGAATGCAAACCAAAATGTTCAATCGCTTAAAGTTAGCAATGAACTAGAAAATAGCAGTGTCTTACTGTCATAGCTAGGAATGAACTTAAAGAGCTTCAGACAAATAAGCATCTGAACCCAGAATATGGCGCTAAAACAAGGTACTTACATTAGGAGAAGCACTTTGTGGGAGTCACTGCATATCTTCCTAGGTTTGATAGATCCGGTGATGAAGTACACTACATGTGCTACCTGAGGTTGGAGAGACGGCCATTACACTTCATGGTTACTCATCTCATCTGCAAAAATGTAACGGCGCATCGTTAGCACAAATAGGTTCCCCCAAGATTAAACAAGAATTTGCAGGCAAGCAATAGAAAAGCTACAGTAGAAGAGTTTAGATCATGCACGGTGCCAATGAAGCAGATCGGGTTCATGCACAGCGGTGTCGGTGAGCTAGATGCGATGCGGTGGACGACGGATCCGGCGAAGCGGCTCCGGTGGGGTGGACGATACCGTAGCTGAAGTGACTATGGTAGCTGTTGGATGAGTATATGGTTTCGAGGTTCGGCGGGGATGATCCGGTCCGGTTGATGACGGCGACGATGAAGAGGCTCCGGTAGACAACCGGATGAGGAGGATTGTGCGGCCTCGGGTAAGCCAGGGAAGTCCGACGGGGATGTTCCGGTGCGGTGGTCGCGGAGGTGGGAGGGAGAGGGAGCTGGGAAGTTCCGGTGGGTGGTCTCAGAGGAGAGACTGAGGGAAATGATTTTTTTCGAAGGGTTTCCGGGGCTAGGGAGGTGGCGATAAAAAAAGTGACGGGCAGACCCCCACCAACCGACTTTGCTGTCATCTCCACAGGGGTAGAATGGGAATTTGGAAGCGTGTAAAATATTTGTATTTTGTGGGCGGGAAGTTTTGCCGCTATGAGATTTTGAATCTGGCTACGCTCCAAGTATAATGATAAAATATTGTGACACTATACTAGTACCTATGTTCAAGGCCGAGTACGTTGAGTGTGAGCCAACATGAGGCTCAATCTTTCGCTCGACTCAATCAGAGCTAGCCCGAATTCTAAGACAAGCTAAGCTGAGCACTCGAACTCAACTCGTTTGCATCCCTTCACATAGTGGGACAGAGTGAATATGATTTTTATGCAAATTAGTAGTGCATACCATATTCCCAATGAAAATTTGATAGCATGATCTTCAACTCAAATGAACATAGTGATTCACCATAGGCTAATTAATAATTATGCTTTTTTGCAAGGACCAAACAGTTAGCATCAGGAACCATACATAATTATAGCTGCATCTAGGTCATTCCTGCCTTGGCTACATAGAAAAACAGGTACCATCAAATCCATAGAATAAGCTTGGGGGACTTTTCCTACCTATCTACCGTCCATTTGAGATCCAACACAACAGATATGCTCTGAGTTTGATCTAGAAGTTAAACCAGACTATTTTATATTCACAACCACTTTGTTTAAATGGAATGGAACCTTTTTTATTTTTTCCAAACAATCAGTCAACAAGGCTGAGTAAAAAATCCACATTCCAAAGGAACTATATTAAACTTATGCAGTAGAAAACACAACCAAAAGTCAGAAGTGCAGGCCAGCTGAGTCCCAAAGGCACAACACAATTAATAAGAAAGTTGCAAGCAGATATGAAAGGGGCTGTGCAATCCACTTATACACACATTAACACCCATCCTCGTGTTTTCCAGAAGAGAAATTTAACACATGGAACTCGAAGGTAGGCACATGAATCTTTACAAGGGCTAAGGGGGCACCAAAATATTTAGATTAAATTAAACCACACGTTTGACAATTCAAACTTGAGACCTTGGCTATGATACCATTTAAGTTTGAACTGATTGAAAAGGATAGGAAATTAATTTATAAAACATCCAAAGGAACAACTACCAAGTTGATCCCAACCGCAGATAAATGCATCCACCAACAAAAATAGTAACGGTGCCTTAGTCTAAGTAAACATTTCACAAGACCAATGTACTCACTATGTGAATGGATCGTAGCGGACAAGAGGGGGGTGAATGGACGCTATGCAAATTTTAAGCCTTTTTCATTTTTAGCGATGCGGAAGGTAAAGGTGATTGCTTTAGTGGTGGCGGAGTTCCTAGTATGATCCTAGGCAAGTGCAACAAGTAAAGGAACAAGCAAGATAGTAAGAGTAACGAGCGGGACAACCGGATGGCGTGGAGACGAGGCGAGGTTTGTTTCCCGCAGTTCCTCTCACAAAAGAGAGTACGTCTGCGTTGAGGAGGTGCTAGCCTCACACAAGAGGCTAGGCGTCCACACCACGAAGGAAGGCCTCACCTTCTTCCTCGAGAGTGATGGGATTCGTAGCATAGAAAACAAAAAATTTCCTACCGCAAGAACGAAAACCAAGCCAAGATGCAATCTAGAAGATGGAAGCAACGAGGGGATCACGAGACTAACCCTTGAAGATTTCCAAAGCCTACGAGATTAGATCTCGTTGTTGCAGAAGATGATGACTTGCCGCTTTCAAAAGCGCGTAGAAGATCTTGACGGTGCCACAATCGGGCAGCACCTCCGTACTCGGTCACACGTTCGGTGTTGATGAAGACGACGTCCTTCTCCCTGTTCCAACGGGCAGCGGAAGTAGTACATCCTCCTTGGAATCCCGGCAGCACGACGGCGTGGTGACGGTGGTGGTGGAGATCTCCGGCAGAGCTTCGCCAAAGCGTATGCGGGAGAGGTGGAGGAGGAGAGGCGGCTAGGGTTTGGGGAGAGGGGGGCGCCGGCCACTATAGGGGGCGGCCAAGGCTTTGGTGTGTCCGGCCCCCTCCCCTTGCTCCTCATTATATAGGTGGAAGCCCCAAGTGTTGGACTACAAGTCTACGAATAAGACCCCAACCCAAAACTTCCCATATGGTGGGAAACCTACTCAAGGAGGGAGTCCTACTCAAGGTGGGACTCCCACCTTTCCTTGAGGTGGGGTGGCCGGCCACCTTAGGTGGAGTCCACCTGGGACTTCTCCCCCTTAGGGTTGGCCGGCCATGCTAGTGGAGTCCCTTCGGGACTCCACCTTCCATAGTGATTTCTTCCGGACTTTTCTAGAACCTTCTAGAACCTTCCATAAATGCACCGGATCATTTTCAAACTTATAAAATGACTTCCTATATATGAATCTTATTCTCCGGACCATTCCGGAACTCCTCGTGATGTCCTGGATCCCATCCGAGACTCCGAACAAAACTTCGAACTCCATTCCATATTCAATATCTACTCAAACGACATAACACCTTAAGTGTGTCACCCTACGGTTCGCGAACTATGCAGACATGGTTCAGACTTCTCTCCGACCAATAACCAATAGCGGGATCTGGAGATCCATAATGGCTCCCACATATTCAACGATGACTTAGTGATCGAATGAACCATTTACATACGATACCAATTCCCTTTGTCACGCGATATTTTACTTGTCCGAGGTTTGATCATCGGTATCTCTATACCTTGTTCAACCTCGTCTCATGACAAGTACTCTTTACTCGTAGCGTGGTATGTGGTCTCTTATGAACCTTTAATATGCTTGCAAGCTAATTAGACGACATTCCACCGAGAGGGCCCAGAGTATATCTATCTGTCATCGGGATGGACAAATCCCACTGTTGATCCATATGCCTCAACTCATACTTTCCGAATACTTAATCCCACCCTTATAACCACCCATTTACGCAGTGGCGTTTGATGTAATCAAAGTACCCTTCCAGTATAAGTGATTTACATGATCTCATGGTCGAAGGACTAGGTAACTATGTATCGAAAGCTTATAGCAAATAACTTAATGACGTGATCTTATGCTACGCTTAATTGGGTGTGTCCATTACATCATTCACATAATGACATAACCTTGTTATTAATAACATCCAATGTTCATGATCATGAAACTATGATCATCTATTAATCAACAAGCAAGTTTATACAAGAGGCTTACTAGGGACTCCTTGTTGTTTACATAACACACATGTATCAATGTTCCGGTTAATACAATTATAGCATGGTATATAAATATTTATCATAAACACAAAGATATATAATAACCACTTTATTATTGCCTCTTGGGCATATCTCCAACAGTCTCCCACTTGCACTAGAGTCAATAATCTAGATTACATTGTAAGGTACTTAACACCCATGGCATTTTGGTGTTGGTCATGCTTTGCCCTAGGGAGAGCTTTAGTCAATGGATCTGCTACATTCAGATCAGTGTGTACTTTGCAAATCTTTACTTCTCCATCTTCGATGTACTCGTGAATCGAATGAAAGGCAGCTTGATATGCTTCAGCTTCTTGTGTGACCTTGGTTCTTGTGCATTGGCGATGGCACCCATGTTGTCACAATAGATGACTAGTGGGTCCAATGCACTAGGAACCACACCAAGCTCAACAATGAACCTCTTCATCCATACCGCTTCCGATGAAGCCTCTGAAGCCGCTATGTATTCCGATTCTGTTGAAGACTTCGCCACCGTGCACTGCTTCGAGCTGCACCAGCTTACTGCAGCACCATTCAACATAAACACGTACCCAGACTGAGACTTAGAGTCATCAGGATCAGTGTTCCAACTTGCATCGGTGTAACTGGTTACAGCGAGCTCTTGGTCACCTCCATAACAAAGAAACATATCCTTAGTTCTTTTCAAGTACTTCAGGATATTCTTGACCGCTGTCCAGTGTTCCATTCCTGGATCACTTTGATATCTGCTAGTCAAACTAACTGCATGTGCTATATCCGGTCTAGTACACAGCATGGCATACATGATAGAGCCTACTGCCGAGGCATAGGGGATCTGATTCATCCTCTCTCTTTCTTCTGCCGTAGCCGGACCTTGAGTCTTGTTCAAGACCTTACCTGGCAACATAGGTAAGAATCCTTTCTTACTTTCATCCATTCTAAACTTCTTTAGAATCTTGTCCAGGTATGTACTATGTGAAAGCCCTAATAGGCGTCTTGATCTATCTCTATAAATCTTGATGCCTAAAATGTATGCTGCTTCACCAAGGTCCTTCATTGAAAAACACTTATTCAAATAACCTTTTACACTGCTTAATAGTTCTATATCATTCCCAATCAATAATATGTCATCTACATATAATATCAGGAATGCTACGGAGCTCCCACTCACTTTCTTGTAAATACGAGGCCTCTCCATGGCACTCGTATAAACCCGAAGTCTTTGATCACCTTATCAAAACGTCGGTTCCAACTCCTGGATGCTTGCTTCAGTCCATAAATTGAACGCTGAAGTTTGCACACCTTGTCGACATTTTTAGGATCGACAAAACCTTTGGGTTGTACCATATACAACTCTTCCTCAATGTCTCCATTAAGGAACGCCGTTTTGACATCCATCCGCCAAATCTCATAATCGAAAAATGCAGCTATTGCTAACAAAATCCTCACAGATTTTAGCTTCGCTACGGGTGAGAAAGTCTCATCGTAGTCAACACCTTGAATTTGTCGGAAACCCTTTGCGACAAGTCGAGCTTTATAGACAGTAACATTACCATCAGCATCTGTTTTTCTCTTGAAGATCCATTTATTCTCGACAGCATTACGGCTATTAGGTAATTCTACCAAAGTCCACACTTTGTTATCATACATGGATCCCATTTCAGATTTCATGGCTTCTTGCCATTTGTTGGAATCTGGGCTCATCATCGCTTCTTCATACGTCGCAGGTTCCTCATCATTGTTGTCTACAATCATGACATTTAGACAAGGATCATACCAGTCAGGAGTGGCACGTTCCCTTGTCGATCCGCGAGGTTCGATAGATATCTCGCTCGAAGTTTCATGATCATTATCATTAGCTTCCTCTGTTACCGGTGCAGACGGTACAGGAACATCTTCGAGTACTGCGCTACTCTGATCAACGAGAGAAGGTTCAGTAACCTCGTCGAGTTCTACTTTTCTTCCAGTCACTTCTTTAGTGAGAAATTCTTTCTCAAGAAAGGTTCCGTTCTTAGCAAGAAAGATTTTGCCTTCGGATCTGTGATAGAAAGTATACCCAATAGTTTCCTTAGGGTATCCTATGAAGACACATTTCTCCGCTTTGGGTTCTAGCTTGTCCGGTTGTAACTTCTTTACATAGGCTTCGCAACCCCAAACTTTAAGGAACGACAGCTTAGGTTTCTTATTAAACCATAATTCATACGGCGTCGTTTTAACGGATTTAGATGGTGCCCTATTTAAAGTGAATGCAGCTGTCTCTAATGCATAACCCCAAAACGATAACGGCAAATCAGTAAGAGACATAATAGAACGAACCATATCTAAGAGAGTTCGATTATGACGTTCGGACACACCATTCCCAGCGGTGTCAATTGTGAAGGTATTCCGCATTTCTTTAGATGCATGCCAAACTCATAACTTAGATATTCGCCTCCGCGATCAGAACGCAGAAACTTGATCTTCTTGTGACGTTGATTTTCTACTTCACTTTGGAATTCCTTAAACTTCTGAAAAGTTTCGGATTTATGTTTCATGAAATAGATATACCCATATCTACTCAGATCATCTGTGAAGGTTAGAACATAACAATAACCACCGCGCGAGGCTACACTCATTGGTCCGCACACATCGGTATGTATGATTTCCAATAAGTCTGTAGCTCGCTCCATAATACCATAGAATGGAGTCTTAGTCATTTTTCCCATTAGACATGCTTCGCATCTATCAAGTGACTCAAAGTCAAGTGACTCAAGTAGTCCATCGGAATGGAGTTTCTTCATGCGTTTCACTCCAATATGACCAAGACGACAGTGCCACATATAAGTAGAATTATCGTTCAATTTAATTCGCTTAGCATCAATGTTATGAACATGTGTATCACTACTATCGAGATTTAATAGAAATAAACCATTCTTCTCAGGCGCTTGACCATAAAAGATATTATTCATAAAAATAGAACAACCATTATTCTTAGACTTGAATGAATAACCGTCTTGCATTAAACAAGATCCAGATATAATGTTCATGCTCAACGTAGGCACTAAATAACAATTATTGAGGTTTAAAACTAATCCCGAAGGTAGATGTAGAGGGAGCGTGCCGACAGTGATCACATCAACCTTGGATCCATTTCCAACGCGCATCGTCACTTCATCCCTCGATAGGCTTCGTTTATTCTATAGTTTCTGTTTCGAGTTACAAATGTGAGCAACCGAACCAGTATCAAATACCCAGGCACTAGTACGAGAACCAGTAAGATAAACATCTATAACATGTATATCAGATATACCTTTCTTCTTCTTGACAAGGCCGCTCTTCAGATAAGCCAAGTACTTGGGGCAATTACGCTTCCAGTGTCCCTTCCCATTGCAGTAATAGCTCTCAGTATCAGGTTTAGGGCCACCCTTAGGCTTCTCAGGAGGCGCAACAGCTTTCTTGCCACCCTTCTTGAAGTTGCCCTTCTTAGGTTTTCCTTGTTTCTTGAAACTGGTGGTCTTGTTGACCATCAACACTTGGTGCTCTTTCTGTATCTCAATCTCAGCAGATTTTAGCATGGAGAAGAGTTCAGGTAACTCCTTGTTCATGTTCTGCATATTGTAGTTCATCACAAAGTTCTTGTAACTAGGTGGCAGTGATTGGAGGACACGATTAATCCCCAGCTTGTTAGGAATCACTATTCCCAAGTCACAGAGTTTCTTCGCATGCCCGGTCATGGCGAGCATGTGCTCACTAATGGAGCTGCCCTCTTCCATCATGCAACTGAAGAAGTGTTTCGATGCTTCATAGCATTCCACGGCCGCATGAGTTTCAAAGATAGCTTTCAGCTCATTGACCAACTCAAACGGATCGTGGTGCTCAAAACATTTTTGAAGATCGGCTTCCAGACTGCATAGGATGGCACACTGAACTTGAGAGTACCGAGTTTTCCGTGTCTCGTAAACATTCTTTACTTCATCGGATTCAGTTTCTGCAGGGGACACCTAGCGGTGCATCGAGCACATATTGCAGGTTTCCACCAGCGAGGAAAATCCTCATATGACGAAACCAGTCGGTGAAGTTGCTACCGTTACTTTTAAGCTTTTCTTTCTCTAGGAACTGGTTAAAATTGATTGATGGGGACGCCATGATCTACAACATATATTTGCAATAGTTTAAACTAAGTTTATGACAAATTGAGTTCAAATTTTAATTCAACAAAATTAAAAACTAAGTGAACTCCCACTCAAAACAATATCCCTCGCATTGTCTTGGTGATCACACGAACCAAATCCACTACACCAAGTTCGATCATCACGAAACAAGATGTAACTTCAATGGAGAACACTCAAAGTGTTCATCATATCAATCATATGACTCATGCTCTACCTTTCGGTATCCCGTGTTCCGAGACCATGTCTGTACATGCTAGGCTCGTCAAGGCAACCTTAGTATCCGCGTGTGCAAATCTGACTTGCACCCGTTGTATGCACATGTTGAATCTATCACACCCGATCATCACGTGATGCTTCGAAACGACAAGTCTTAGCAACGGTGCTACTAAGGATGAACACTTTATTATCTTGATATTTAGTGAAAGGGATCATCTTATAATGCTACCGTTGCAATCTAAGCAAAATAAGATGCATAAAAGGATTAACATCACATGCAATTCATATGTGATATGATATGGCCCCTTTGTCTTTGCGCCTTTGATCTTCATCTCCAAAGAACGGACATGATCTCCATCATCAACGGGCATGATCTCCATCATCGTCGGCGTAGCGTCAAGGTCAATGGCGCCGTCTTCATGATTGTTCTCCCATGTAGCAGCTATTACAACTTCTTTGAAATACTACTCAACATGAAATTTAAAGACAACCATAAGGCTCCTGCCGGTTGCCACAATACAATAATGATCATCTCATACATATTCATCATCACATTATGGCCATATCACATCACCAAACCCTGCAAAAACAAGTTAGACGTCTCTAATTTGGTTTGCATAGTTTACGTGGTTTAGGGTTTTCGAGTAAGATCCAATCTACCTACGAACATGAACCACAACGGTGATACTAGTGTTGTCAATAGAAAGAGTAAATTGGATCTTCACTATAGTAGGAGAGATAGACACCCGCAAAGCCACTTATGCAATACAAGTTGCATGTCGAGCGTGGAGCAAATCTCATGAACGCGGTCATGTAAAGTTAGCCCGAGCCGCTTCATCCCACTATGGCACAAAGATGCAAAGTACTCGAACTAAAGACAACAAAGCATCAACGCCCACAAAACAATTGTGTTCTACTCGTGCAACCAATCTATGCATAGACACGGCTCTGATACCACTGATGGGATTCGTAGCATAGAAAACAAAAACCAAGCCAAGATGCAATCCAGAAGATGGTAGCAACGAGGGGATCACGAGACTAACCCTTGAAGATTTCCAAAGCCTACGAGATTAGATCTCATTGTTGCAGAAGATGATCACTTGCCGCTTTCAAAAGCGCGTAAAAGATCTTGACGGTGCCACAATCGGGCAGCACCTCCGTACTCGGTCACACGTTCGGTGTTGATGAAGACGACGTCCTTCTCCCCGTTCCAGTGGGCATCGGAAGTAGTAGATCCTCCTTGGAATCTTGGCAGCACGACGACGTGGTGACGGTGGTGGTGGAGATCTCCGGCAGAGCTTCGCCAAAGCGTATGCAGGAGAGGTGGAGGAGGAGAGGCGGCTAGGGTTTGGGGAGAGGGGGGCGCCGGCCACTATAGGGGGCGGCCAGGGCTTTGGTGTGTCCGGCCCCCTCCCCTTGCTCCTCATTATATAGGTGGAAGCCCCAAGTGTTGGACTACAAGTTTTCGAATAAGACCCCAACCCAAAACTTCCCATATGGTGGGAAACCTACTCAAGGAGGGAGTCCTACTCAAGGTGGGACTCCCACCTTTCCTTGAGGTGGGGTGGCCGGCCACCTCCGGGACTCCACCTTCCATAGTAATTTCTTCTGGACTTTTCTAGAACATTCTAGAACCTTCCATAAATGCACCGGATCATTTTCAAACTTATAAAATGACTTCCTATATATGAATCTTATTCTCCGAACCATTCCGGAACTCCTCGTGATGTCCTGGATCCCATCCGAAACTCCGAACAAAACTTCGAACTCCATTCCATATTCAATATCTACTCAAACGACATCAAACCTTAAGTGTGTCACCCTACGGTTCGCGAACTATGCAGACATGGTTGAGACTTCTCTCCGACCAATAACCAATAGTGGGATCTGGAGATCCATAATGGCTCCCACATATTCAACGATGACTTAGTGATCGAATGAACCATTTACATACGATACCAATTCCCTTTGTCACGCGATATTTTACTTGTCCGAGGTTTGATCATCGGTATCTCTATACCTTGTTCAACCTCGTCTCATGACAAGTACTCTTTACTCGTAGCGTGGTATGTGGTCTCTTATGAACCTTTCATATGCTTGCAAGCTAATTAGACGACATTCCACCGAGAGGGCCCAGAGTATATCTATCCGTTATCGGGATGGACAAATCCCACTGTTGATCCATATGCCTCAACTCATACTTTTCGAATACTTAATCCCACCTTTATAACCACCCATTTACGCAGTGGCGTTTGATGTAATCAAAGTACCCTTCCAGTATAAGTGATTTACATGATCTCATGGTCGAAGGACTAGGTAACTATGTATCGAAAGCTTATAGAAAATAACTTAATGACGTGATCTTATGCTACGCTTAATTGGGTGTGTCCATTACATCATTCACATAATGACATAACCTTGTTATTAATAACATCCAATGTTCATGATCATCAAACTATGATCATCTATTAAACAACAAGCTAGTTTATACAAGAGGCTTACTAGGGACTCCTTGTTGTTTACATAACACACATGTATCAATGTTTCGGTTAATACAATTATAGCATGGTATATAAACATTTATCATAAACACAAAGATATATAATAACCACTTTATTATTGCCTCTTGGGCATATCTCCAACAGAGAGAGCTCCACAAAGGGGCTCCCCCTTCTCCACTATGGCACCGGTCGAGGCGGTGGTTCCTTCACAAGGTTGGGGCGAGCTCCACAACACAAGGAGGCTCCCAACAACCTATGGGGCTAGCACAACACCAAGCTAGCCTCCATAAGTGCACTTCTTCCAAGATCCCACCATATGAACCCTAACTCCAAGATCCACTAAGGACTAGAAATAATTGGTGAAAACTCTCTTGGTAGAACTATAGATCGGGGCCGCCTCCACCACTCCTCAAAATTTGGGCAAGATTGGTTGGATGGTTGGGGAGATTTTCAAGGTTTAAGCTCAGCAACAATGGAGGAGAGAGAGACAGAGGAGAGATGAAATCGTGTTGGGGAAGAAGGGCCCTTTAAATAGGCCCTCCCGAATCCAACCGTTATCTCCAGTTTTTTCCTAAGCGGTACTACCGCTTTGGGAAGCGGTACTACCGCTCTGGATTCGAAATCCCCACAGAACTTGTCCACGTGGACACATAGCAGTACTACCGCTCGCGGTACCGCAATGGGCTCCAAACCTTAGTGGATCCCAAGCGGTACCGCAGCGGTACCGAAGCGGTACTGCCGTAACTCTAGTTACGTACTTAAGCGGTACCTTAGGTGGTACTACCGCTCTCAAGCGGTACTACCGCTCAAGGTATCGTAGAGGTACCGTAACTTGTTCTGTGGGTCAAATCCAGTGCAGAACTCCAGAGCGGTAACGTGGGGCGGTACCAGTAGGGGTAGCGGTACTACCGCTACTGGTACCGGTAGTACCGGCCTGACAAAAACTGCTTTCTCCTCTTTTTCTCTCCAACCATGTCACCTCGCGATACACACACAAAACCAGAAAACCTATAAGCTACGCTTCAGTCCTCCGATCTTGACGTGTCCAGCGAGGTCACCGTGCACTTGCAAATCTAACAAGGATACTCAATGCACACGGTGAGATTGTTCAAGTGTTGTCATCAAACACACAAAACCCGGGGTTTAGACTTCGCTCTTTCACTATGTTAGTGTTCATCTCCAATTATCTATGGCATTTTCTTAGTCTTTCGGAGATTATAAAAAACTTCATTGGCCTAGGGAATCACATGCTTCTGATCTCGATCTCAATATCTCAACTTTTGTTCTTAGCATAATTGTTGCAGCTCTTTCTGCTTGGAGTTGTCCCTCCAAAACTTGAGCAGAGAAAGACTTGGACTTGGGATTCAAAACCCAGCATTTCGCAGGAAAGTGTTTTTGGTGATATCTTTATTTTTTAGTACCATGGTAAATGTCTCCACACATTCTTCTAGAGTTTTTTCCATACCATCTTTCCCGGGTTTTGCCATCTCGAATTTCATATTAGCCTGACAAGTTTTGAGTTGTGTAAAAATAAAAGTTATTACAGAGAAAAATGCAGATGGTAGATTTAATGTGTATGAACTACTTTTAATCCTACAAGTTGGCATGTCTGACTATAATAAGGACCATCTATCTTGCTAGCAGGCCTAATTATTAATGGGCTACCATGTTCGTAGGCCTTCGAAGTAACGGCCTTTATTGCATTACGAGCCCAAAATAGTTCACACGTGCGCCCAGATTCAAATTTTCAGCATGCAGCCCATTTGAGCCCGATTTAGGGTTTAATTGAAGTACACATCAGGATATTATTTCACACAAAAATACAACAGCCACATGGACATATCTAATTTTAGTATAACAACAAATATTTTCAATTATTACAGACACGAAATTTTGAACGAAATTTTGAGCAGTAATTAATTACAGCATTGACATCAGCAGTCCACTTGACTGAACAACAGAATCAAAGTTTATTTAGACACCTTCAATTCATAGACATGTCACAACTGTCTTACCATGACAAGTGCATATGAGATTCTTTATAACATTTTCTGTCACAGTTTGCCTATTTTTCAATTCATGTATGTCTTGGTGTGTGATGGCAATTATTTCATCAGCATCTTTGTTTTCCCGCCGAAAAATATCAACTGCCTCTTGGATTGCATACCCCAAATCTTTTTGTGCCGGATTAAGTTGACCAATAGATACCATGGGCCTATGAGAGCAATATGCACTCTCACTTTTGCTTTGTGAAACATCAATACTTGAGGCAGGGGCCCTTTCTTCTGGCTTTGTAGCTTTATTTGATGCCTGAAATTTAGATAAAACAAGTTACAACATCATATGATGCGATAAAAGACCTACAATTTCAAGAGCATCATTGGCCTGATATAACATAACAGGAAATCAAAAGTAGAGCCTCATACATGTATTTCTTCTGGAACGGTTGGTGTACTGAACTCAGTGGACCAATGAGAGCATGTGCCACTGTCACTGTTGCTCTATGAAATAACCGCAACACTTGATAAATGGGTCGTCCCTACTGATATTAAAGCTTTGTTTGCAGGCTGAAACTAAGACAAAACAAGTTAAAATACAATACAATACAATACAATACAAGGCAAACAAACAGCATTGTTGACACAATTTTGAAAGAATCATGGGAAATATAACAAAGAAACCAGTTAAGCCACATGCCTCTCAGAATAGACAAAACTAGAGCATGGTGAAGATGTATACAATGAACCAATCAACTAGACATCATGTGCCCAATAACGAAGCTAGGTCACTGCACAGAAGAAATTTAGCAAATACAGTCAAAAGATGTGCATGTTGGATTGGATACAATTAGGAAAATAATGAATGATTAATTTAAGCATGACTCAGATAGTGCCTTAAACATCGTAGAAGGTCAATGCCACAATTAATTGCATTTCTTAATCTTGATTTCATGATCAAACTCAAACAAAAAGGGCAAACAACCAGTAGCACCATGTGCATCATGTATAATAGATTACTAGAAAATGAATGAAGAAATTGAACATGGAGTGTATTATATAAACAACCAGATCATTTGAATATGGAAATACCACATCATGTCAATGGGACTCAGAAAAAAAAAAGCTAGACATTTAAACAAGCAATATAACTATTATGTTCATCATGTTTCAAGTATAGTAGGAAGCTAGATTAGGAATAAAGCAATCATGTTTGAAGTAGAATAGGAAGCTAGGTTAGGAATAAAGCAATAAAAAAACACAAAGTGCATCATTTCAACTAGGATCATTTCTATCAAGCTTCATGCACTAGCCATGGAACAACAAGAAAACTCAATGAAGCAATAGGCAAAAAAATTAACATAATATAATTTCAGCACTTGTACTAACATAGCCAAATCATGTAACTTATACCCAAGCACGCCGGATCCTAGATGGGTCAAAGGCGGTGTGCAATGTTCCATAGGGTCATTGTTTATATTTTATTAGATTCTATTAGGCAACTTAGGTAGTGCAACATACAGAAAATGATGCAATTGAACTAAGCACAGGAGGTAAATTAACATTCCAAATAAAAAATAAGGAACTTACGTGAGCTTTTTTTAGTCACACGGACCTCATCAGGTACTTGGATAGAAGAACCTGGTGCCTCGCTGTTTCTCCTCTGCATGAAGGAGAGACCAATTGTAAACAGAAACATGATCCAAGATATAGAAGTTTCACTAGTAGGGAAACGCTTATAGGTGGAGCTTAGTTCTGTAGCGCACCATTAAAAATGCGCCACGAAAAGTTATTTTGTGGCGCACCAGGCAAGGTGCGCCACAGAAATAGCTTAATTTTGTGGCGCACCAGGGAACCGTGCGCCACAAAAACATGGTGGGGCCCACACCCTGTCACCCCCAATCATTGGTTTTACTTTTTCTATGGCGCACTGACCCAAGTGCGCCACAGAAATACGTTATTTTGTGGCGCAGGTCCGCGGTGCGCCACAACAATAAGCTATTATGTGGCGCAGTTTGCCTGGTGCGCCACAGAAATAAGGTATTATGTGGAGCACTGGGCTTGGTGCGCCACAGAATTAGCGAACCAGATATACAAAAGTGAGCCAACCTCCCACCTACCACACTACCCAAGCCATTCTTCTTCCTCCATCTAGCTCGTCCCCCCCTTCTCTCTCATACCATTTTGGCTATACTTTTCACTTGCTTGGGTATTTATTGCACTTACTTTGGTTCATACATAATTGGAGTTGAGGAGAAGGCTCTCCATACTCTCTCCTCCTCTCGAACTCATCGATCGCGGTCTCGTCTCGGTATCGAATCTACAAGGTGAGTAGTTGGAGGAGACATACATATGCTTGGATGAGACATGCATATGCTTGTAGATCTTGTGTGGCCGTCGTGTGTATGGATGCTTGTTGCAGGTGAAGCGCTTGTGTGTGTGTGCCGGTGTGGTGCACGGATGTTTGCCGAAATGTTGATTCATTTCCGTTTCGGCAAATTTTTGCACTACCCATATGTCCTACCTTGAGGAGAGGTCATGCCGAATTTTTCCGCTACATGTAATACCTTAAGGAGAGGTACGGCCCATGCATGTGTGTGCATGTGTTGCAGTTCTAATTTCCTGTTATATGTATACCATTTGCAGGCAAGCATGGTACTCTCGATGAGTTCCGCTCGAATCTCTAGATACAAGATAGACGCGAAGGAGGACATGATTCGGAACAATAGGCCCCAGATAAGATGTCTGTGTCGATCATGCAAACTCGAGCGCTGGATCAACCCTAATTCCGGACAACTGGAGGAGCACCTGCTGAGGCGCGGTTTCATGCAAGACAACCAGGCGCGGCCGGCCCCATCAAATGGTGCGCATGAAGACCATGTCGAGCGAAATGACTATCATCATGAAGAAGACTATCATCATGTCGATGGGGACTATCATCATGAAGAAGAAGTCGGCGGAGAAGTTCATCATGAAGAAGAAGATGCCGGCGGAGAAGATCATCATGATGAAGAAGAAGATTCCGGCGCGACCCCGCTAATTTCGGCCTTGCGGGACTCTCATGTTCAAGATCTGCTCCTCCAGGAGACGAGCAACGATAGAGTTGCAGCTAGAGAGAGAGCCAAGCTGTCGCAAATGGAGAAAGACGGGATGACTCCGATCTTTCCTTGGTGCCGTCCGCAGGATACGCGCTTGCATGTAACGCTTGATTACCTGCAGATGAAGACGCAGAACAAGTGGACCGATTCCAGCTTCAGCGAGAACTTGAAATTCTGGCACGATCGTCTCCCGGAGGGGAACACATTGCCAAGTAGTATCGAGGAGGCCAAGAAACTCGTGTGCCCCCTTGCCTACCGCACGAAAAATACCATGCCTGCATTAATGATTGTGTGATTTATAGGTGCGAGTACAAGGACATAACCACATGTCCGGTGTGCGGCCACGGACGGTACAAGGTTGGGAACAAGAAGGTACCTCGAAAAGTGGTATGGTACTTTCCTATCACTCCCCGTCTACAGCGGTATTTCGTGGACCCTAAGGAAGCAAAGCTCATGCAATGGCACCCAGAAAGGCCGAAGCCCGAAGAAGATCCGGAGATGGGCTATATGCTGACACACCCTTCAGACGCTGGACAGTGGGAAGCATTGGACATCGCCTTCCCTGCTATGTTCGGGGGCGACGCAAGGAACATCAGGCTGGGTATGAGCACTGATGGACTCAATCCGTTCGGCAACCAGAGTAGCACGCATAGCACCTGGCCTGTGTTTGTATGGCCTTACAACCTACCCCCCGGCTGTGCACCAAGCAAAGGTACATACACCTGAGTATTCTCATTCAGGGGCCGAAACAACCAGGTGTCGACATGCATTTGTATCTCGGGCTGCTGAAAGAGGAGTTAGACACGTTGTGGAAAACGCCACCCCATACGTTGGACGCCTACACTAGAACTTATTTCGATATGAGAGCCGCGTTGATCACGACGGTCACGGACTATCCTGGTTACGCATATGTATCTGCCCAGGTCGGCCATGGGTTCAACGGCTGTGTGAAGTGCATGGACGAGACCCCGCATCTACAGCTACCAAGGGATCCAGGGTCCTCGAAACCGTGTACCCAGGTGCTCGAAGGTGGCTTCGCTTGGATCACCCGTGGAGAAAACGCGGTGACTTGTTCAATGGTAAAGATGAGCCCGATGGACCCCCACGCCCGAGGAGCGGTGCAGAAATCGTTGTTCTTCTGAAAAATTGGAAGGAGTGCCCAGCGCCTGGAAAGAAGCGACCGAAGCGAGAGCCGCTGCTCGGTGTATGGAAAGCGAGGTCTGTTTTCCACGACTTGGAGTACTGGAAGGTCCTCCACACGCCCCACAGCCTCGATGTCATGCACATTACGAAGAACGTTACCGAGAGTCTTCTTGGGACTCTTTGCAACTCAGAAAAGTCCAAGGATGGACCGAAAGCAAGATACGATCTGAAACATTTTGGCATCAGGAAAGATCTTCAAGCCCCCGATACTGATGACAACGATGATGATGATGATGATCAGACGGAAGGGACTCAACGTCTCCGCAAAAGGGCTAAGAAGAACGTGGTGCTGCTTCCCGCTGCCTGCTTCACAACGAGTCCGGAGGAGCTCGAGCAGATTTTCAGGTGCCTCCTAGGAGTGAAAGTTCCTCACGGTTACTCGGGGAATATAAGCAGATATCTGGACGTAGCGAAGAAGAGGTTCACCGGGATGAAGTCTCACGATTGCCACGTGCTCATGACGCAGATACTTCCCGTTGCGATCCGAGGCATAATGGACGAGCACGTCCGTGATACGCTGTTTGGCCTTTGCAACTTTTTTGACGTTATCACCAGGAAGTCGATCGGCGTGAGGCAGCTCAAGATGCTACAGGATGAGATCGTGGTGATACTATGTGAGCTCGAGATTTACTTCCCGCCCGCATTCTGTGATATATGCGTCCATCTCCTTCTCCATGTGAAGACATCAAGCAGCTCGGCCCGACGTTCCTCCACAACATGATGCCTTTCGAAAGTCAGAATGGCATCATGAAAGGATACGTTCGCAATAGGGCCCGTCCAGACGCAAGCATGGCCAAGGGGTTTCTAACCTACGAGTGCATCTCCTTCTGCCAGAATTATCTAAGCACCAAGGACGACGAGGATCATGCTGGTCTACCCCCCAGGACGCACCTCGGCAGGCTGGCTGGAGTCGGTCACCGCGAGGGTTACCGCTCAGTCCATGTCGGCATTGCCAATCGACGCGACGACTTTGACAGGGCTCACCGGGTCGCGCTACAACACTTAAAATTGATCAAACCTTTCGTGCAAGAGCACAAAAGCATGATCGAGCAGAATTACATCGATATGGGCCGGCCGAGGAAGATGGGTGACGTAACCAAAGAGCACAACTCCAGCTTCATGCGTTGGTTCAAGCAAACTCAACTGGTTGAAGCACAGAGAAAAAGGCCTTCTACCGAAGATGAAAAACTCATATACACCTTATCACAGGGCCCCGGGTATAACGTAAGGACCTATCAGGGCTACGACATCAACGGTTACAGATTCTACACCGAGGAAAAGGACAGAAATAATGAAAATCAAAACTCAGGAGTAACTATGCTGTCATACGCCGATGACGAGACTAATGTCAAGGAAAGATTTTTTGGAAGGATCGAGGAGATATGGGAGCTCAATTACTGTGGAGAGACGGTGCCAATGTTTCGTGTGAGATGGGCCAAGAAGGTCGAAAAAGAAGGCTGATATTTCACCACCATGGTTATACCCGATGCAAAATCGAAGAACGCATCCGCGAAAAATGAGCCATGGGTACTCGGTAGCCAAGTTGACCAATGCTTCTTCATCACCGATCCGTCGAGCCCTAGCCATGTTGTCGTGAGGAGGGGCAAGAGGAGCATCATAGGAATGCAAGGAGACGCCAATGAGGAAGACTTGGACAAGAACGGTGACCCGAAGATCGAGGAGGAATTCGACAAGCACTTCGACATGCCTACTACTAGTAAAGTAAGAAGGAAGAACTCCCTACCCTCTAAACGTTGTCCATTCACGCGAAGAAATCTCAAGGTGGCCGGCATAAAGTATTCAACCGCCAACAACCGAAAGGGCAAGAAGATTGTGAAGAGACGCTAGAGCTCGAAGCCGGGACGAAGAAGATCTTTTTTTGGTCTATCACATGTGTGTGAGTGTGTGTGTTAGACAAGTACATGCATGTGTGTGTGAGAGAAACAAGAACATGTTTGTATGAGACAAGTAATTTATAATTCCCTACTAATTACTAAATAATGTTGTGTTATTTATTGAAATGTAACTAAAATATGAAAAAAGGAAGAAAAATTGTGTGGCAGCCAGGGTTCGAACCTGGCTACTAACTGCCTAACATTGGCCTTAACCACTAGACTAGTGTTATGTATCTGTCAGGACACAACAGTAACCCGTTTTGTTTTGCTAAGTGTCTAAATTCTGTGGCGCACGCCCCTTTAGGTGCGCCACAAAATTAAGGAATTCGGTGGCGCATGTTAGAGCTGATGCGCCACAGAAAGCTTAATTCTGTGGCGCACTTAGAGGGGTGTGCCACAGAATTTAGACACTTGGTGAAATAATTCGATCGACCCTTTCTTCCCCACTCAACAGCAGTTTCTTCCCCACTCAGAACCCTAGCGCCACTGCTCTCGCAACCACCACCACCGCCAAGCGCCGCCACCTAGCGCTGCCGCCGCCGAGGAGGAGGAGGAGGAGGACCGCCACGCCACCGCCGAGCAGGACACCCAAGCCCGAGCCACCGCCGCAGATCGAGGAGGAGGACGCGCGAGCGCGAGCCCGAGCCGCCGCCGCAGAGGAGGAGGAGGAGGAGGAGGACCGCCACGCCGCCGCCAAGCAGGACGCCCAAGCCCGAGCCGCCGCCGCAGATCGAGGAGGAGGACGCGCGAGCCCGGGCCACCGCCGCAGAGGAGGAGGAGGAGGAGGAGGACAAGGCCATCACCACCGTAGCCCTGCCACCGCCGCCGTTCGGTGAGAGCCCCTCTCCCCCTCCCCACTCCCTTGTCCCCCTCCCCACACTGTCCTGTGCCCGGCCCGTCCCCAATTCGCTGTGCTCCCTTGCTTGCAGGTGTAAGGATCATTACTGTGTATTCATAATGATTCAATTTGTTTGCATAGAATGAATGGATGCCAAGTAATTGTTGGTAAATATCCATTATAATCTGAATCTTAGAATATTATGATGATTGATGCTTTGGTTGTGGTTTAATAGCTTGGTGATGCTAGGATGCCCAATTTGGCTTGCCTATGAATGCCTATAGCAGTACAATTTTTCTTGCCTATGAATGCCAATTCAGTGTTTGTTCAGTGTTTCTTCTTCTCTGGTTCTTCACCAAAATAATGCAGTGGATGATGCTTTCATGAATAAAGTGGCTAATTTATGCAGTAGGTAATTTAGTTAAGTGGCTAATTTATGCAGTGGCTAATTTTTCATTGATATAACAAAAATGGTGTATGATCCATTTGATCATCATCAGTGCCAAGTTTGGATAATCTTAAAGTAGTGTGAGATTTAGTCCAATGAGTCCAATGCAATGCCACTGCCTAGGTAATTTAGTCCAATGCAATGCCACTGCCTAGTTAATTTAGTCCAATGCAATGTTACTGCCTAGTTGACATGCTACTGCCTAGTGTTCAATAGAAAATGGAGCACAATTTAGAAAATGTTGCTAAGTTGGCAGTAGCAAATGAACTAGTGTAAAGTAGAGATAAAAGCTACTGCCTACTATTTTAATTGACAAGCTACTGCCTACTCAGGTAATTAAAATGCAATACCCATGAAGTAGTTCATAAAAATTGGTTGCAAATGGTTCATATATAAAAATTGCTAGGAGATGGTTTGAATTGGCAGATGCTTTATTGCAGTATGCTTGTCCATTATATTGGTAGTTTGAAATGATCATGCTCATGCTCCCTGGTTGCAAGATGAGAATGCATAGATGGTTTTAGTTCACCTCTGGCCACCTCTGCCCTAGCAAGAATATTCCTCTGGCTATCAATATGGCAGAATTTGTAGAATATTCCTGAACCAAAAATGCCTCTGCCTAGTGATACGTCTCCGACGTATCGATAATTTCTTATGTTCTATGCCATATTATTGATGATACCTACATGTTTTATGCACACTTTATGTCATATTCGTGCATTTTCTGGAACTAACCTATTAACAAGATGCCGAAGTGCCGGTTCTCGTTTTCTGCTGTTTTTGGTTTCGAAATCCTAGTAACGAAATATTGTCGGAATTGGACGAAACAAAGACCCGGGGGCCTATTTTTCCACGGAGCTTCCGGAAGACCGAAGAACATACGAAGTGGGGCCACGAGGTGGCCAGACCACATGGCGGCGCGGCCAAGGGGGCCCGCGCCGCCCGTGGTGTGGGCCCCTCGTCGGGCCCCGACTCTGCCCTTCCGCCTACTTAAAGCCTCCGTCGCGAAACCCCCGATGCGAAAAACCACGATACGGAAAACCTATGCGAGACGCCGCCGCCGCCGATCCCATCTCGGGGGATTACGGAGATCTCCTCCGCACCCTGCCGGAGAGGGGATTCATCTCCCGGAGGACTCTACACCGCCATGGTCGCCTCCGGAGTGATGAGTGAGTAGTTCACCCCTGGACTATGGGTCCATAGCGGTAGCTAGATGGTTGTCTTCTCCTCATTGTGCTTCATTGTTGGATCTTGTGAGCTGCCTAACATGATCAAGATCATCTATCTGTAATTCTCTATGTTGTGTTTGTCGGGATCCGATGGATAGAGAATACCATGTCATGTTAATTATCAAGTTATTATACATGTGTTGTTTATGATCTTGCATGCTCTCCGTTACTAGTAGAGGCTCGGCCAAGTTTTTACTTTTAACTCCAAGAGGGAGTATTTATGCTCGACAGTGGGTTCATGCCTGCATTGACACCGGGACAGTGATGAGAAAGTTCTAAGGTTGTGTTGTGCTTGTTGCCACTAGGGATAAAACATTGGCGCTATGTCCGAGGATGTAGTTGTTGATTACATTACGCACCATACTTAATGCAATTGTCCGTTGCTTTGCAACTTAATACTGGAGGGGGTTCGGATGATAACCTGAAGGTGGACTTTTTAGGCATAGATGCGGTTGGATGGCGGTCTATGTACTTTGTCGTAATGCCCAATTAAATCTCACTATACTTATCATGTCATGTATGTGCATTGTTATGCCCTCTCTATTTGTCAATTGCCCGACTGTAATTTGTTCACCCAACATGCTTTTATCTTATGGGAGAGACACCTCTAGTGAACTGTGGACCCCGGTCCATTCTTTAATACTTGAAATACAAATCTGCTGCAATACTTGTTTTTACTATTTTCTCTGCAAACAATCATCTTCCACACAATACGGTTAATCCTTTGTTACAGCAAGCCGGTGAGATTGACAACCTCACTGTTTCGTTGGGGCAAAGTACTTTGGTTGTGTTGTGCGGGTTCCACGTTGGCGCCGGAATCTCCGGTGTTGCGCCGCACTACATCCCGCCGCCATCAACCTTCAACGTGCTTCTTGGCTCCTCCTGGTTCGATAAACCTTGGTTTCTTTCCGAGGGAAAACTTGCTGCTGTGCGCATCATACCTTCCTCTTGGGGTTGCCCAACGAACGTGTGAAATACACGCCATCAAGCATATTTTCCGGCGCCGTTGCCGGGAGATCAAGACACGCTGCAAGGGGAGTCTCCACTTCCCAATCTCTTTACTTTGTTTTTGTCTTGCTTTATTTTATTTACTACTTTGTTTGCTGCATTATATCAAAACACAAAAAAATTAGTTGCTAGCTTTACTTTATTTGCTATCTTGTTTGCTATATCAAAAACACAAAAAAATTAGTTACTTGCATTTACTTTACTTATTTCATCATGTTTCCTTTCAATTTTACCACAAAGAACATACCGGTAGGACGCGGGTCTATCATTGGGAGAAACAATATAGAAGAATTTTTCACCCATGTTAGTACCATTGAAGATTTTGAAGATAGACACTTGGTAGACCTTGCTCCCACTTATGAAATTGCTGCTGCTGCTTTAGTTCTCCTGTTGGAAACTAAATTTTTTAATCTAAATCCTATAATCCAACACATGTTTCTTACACTTGGTGATATGGAAGAAGGGGAAAAGAAAGATTTTGTTTTAGAAACCCTTCTTAGAGAATTTGGTGGTCTAGCAAGAGAGGCTAGAAAGGTCTTTGCTAAATTTAATATGCTTGGTTCTCATACTAATTTTGTTGGTCTCCTTGAAAAGATGGACATGGATAGAATAAGATACACTAATAATATTGATGATGGTGGGGAGATCAAAGCACCCATACCATGTAAACTCCTAGCTATGAATGATGCACTAGAACATAACTATGCTTGGCTTGTTCCTGAAAATTTGTTCGATGAGAGTAGCAAGCCCAAGACTAATGAGAAGGGAGACGCTGAAACTTATGTATCCAATATACTATGCATAGTTGAGAAAACTCCAAACCCCGCTGTAGGTGCACCACCCTTCGATAATACTTGAGATACACTTTCGCGCCTAGCTGAAAGGCGTTAAAGAAAAGCGCTTATGGGAGACAACCCATGTTTTTACTACAGTATTTTTGTTTTATATTTGTGTCTTGGAAGTTGTTTACTACTGTAGCAACCTCTCCTTATCTTAGTTTTATGTTTTGTTGTGCCAAGTAAAGTCTTTGATAGAAAAGTAAGTACTAGATTTGGATTACTGCGCAGTTCCAGATTTCTTTGCTGTCACGAATCTGGGTCTATCTCCCTGTAGGTAGCTCAGAAAATTAAGCCAATTTACGAGCATGATCCTCAGATATGTACGCAACTTTCATTCAATTTGAGCATTTTCGTTTGAGCAAGTCTGGTGGCCTAATAAAATCCATCTTTACGGACTGTTCTGTTTTGACAGATTCTGTCTTTTATTTCGCATTGCCTCTTTTGCTATGTTGGATGGATTTCTTTGATCCACTAATGTCCAGTAGCTTTATGCAATGTCCAGAAGTGTTAAGAATGATTGTGTCACCTCTGAACATGTGAATTTTTATTATGCACTAACCCTCTAATGAGTTGTTTCGAGTTTGGTGTGGAGGAAGTTTTCAAGGATCAAGAGAGGAGTATGATGCAATATGATCAAGGAGAGTGAAAGCTCTAAGCTTGGGGATGCCCCGGTGGTTCACCCCTGCATATTCTAAGAAGACTCAAGCGTCTAAGCTTGGGGATGCCCAAGGCATCCCCTTCTTCATCGACAACATTATCGGGTTCCTCCCCTGAAACTATATTTTTATTCCGTCACATCTTATGTACTTTGCTTGGAGCGTCGGTTTGTTTTTGTTTTTTGTTTTGTTTGAATAAAATGGATCCTAGCATTCACTTTATGGGAGAGAGACACGCTCCGCTGTAGCATATGGACAAATATGTCCTTAGGCTCTACTCATAGTATTCATGGCGAAGTTCTTCTTCGTTAAATTGTTATATGGTTGGAATTGGAAAATGCTACATGTAGTAACTCTAAAATGTCTTGGATAATCTGATACTTGGCAATTGTTGTGCTCATGTTTAAGCTCTTGCATCATATACTTTGCACCCATTAATGAAGAAATACTTAGATCTTGCTAATTTGGTTTGCATATTTGGTTTCTCTAGAGTCTAGATAACATCTAGTATTGAGTTTTGAACAACAAGGAAGACGGTATGGAGTCTTATAATGTTTACCATATGTCTTTTATGTGAGTTTTGCTGTACCGTTCATCCTTGTGTTTGTTTCAAATAACCTTTCTAGCCTAAACCTTGTATCGAGAGGGAATACTTCTCATGCATCCAAAATACTTGAGCCAACCACTATGCCATTTGTGTCCACCATACCTACCTACTACGTGGTATTTATCCGCCATTCCAAAGTAAATTGCTTGAGTGCTACCTTTAAAATTCCATCATTCACCTTTGCAATATATAGCTCATGGGACAAATAGCTTAAAAACTATTGTGGTATTGAATATGTACTTATGCACTTTATCTCTTATTAAGTTGCTTGTTGAGCGATAACCATGTTTCGGGGACGCCATCAACTATTCTTTGTTGGATATCATGTGAGTTGCTATGCATGTCCGTCTTGTCCGAAGCAAGAGAGATCTACCACCTTCATGGTTGGAGCATGCATATTGTTAGAGAAGAACTTTGGGCCGCTAACTAAAGCCATGATTCATGGTGGAAGTTTCAGTTTGGACATATATCCTCAATCTCATATGAGAATAATAATTGTTGCCACATGCTTATGCATTAAAGAGGAGTCCATTATCTGTTGTCCATGTTGTCCCGGTATGGATGTCTAAGTTGAGAATAATCAAAAGCGAGAAATCCAAAATGCGAGCTTTCTCCTTAGACCTTTGTACGGAGCGACATGGAGGTACCCCATTGTGACACTTGGTCAAAACATATGCATTGCAAAGATCCGGTAGTCCAAGTTAATTAGGACAAGGTGCGGGCACTATTAGTATACTATGCATGAGACTTGCAACTTGTAAGATATAATTTTCATAACTCATATGCTTTATTACTACCGTTGACAAAATTGTTTCATGTTTTCAAAATAAAAGCTCTAGCACAAATATAGCAATCGATGCTTTCCTCTTTGAAGGACCATTCTCTTTACTTTTATGTTGAGTCAGTTCACCTATTTCTCTCCACCTCAAGAAGCAAACACTTGTGTGAACTGTGCATTGATTCTTACATATTTGCATATTGTACTTGTTATATTACTCTATGTTGACAATTATCCATGAGATATACATGTTATAAGTTGAAAGCAACCGCCGAAACTTAATCTTCCTTTGTGTTGCTTCAATACCTTTACTTTGATTTATTGCTTTATGAGTTAACTCTTATGCAAGACTTATTAATACTTGTCTTGAAGTACTATTCATGAAAAGTCTTTGCTATATGATTCACTTGTTTACTCATGTCATTACCATTGTTTTGATCGCTGCATCCACTACATATGTTTACAAATAGTATGATCAAGGTTATGATGGCATATCACTTCAGAAATTATCTTTGTTATCGTTTTACCTGCTCGGGACGAGCAGAACTAAGCTTGGGGATGCTTGATACGTCTCCGACGTATCGATAATTTCTTATGTTCTATGCCATATTATTGATGATACCTACATGTTTTATGCACACTTTATGTCATATTCGTGCAATTTCTGGAACTAACCTATTAACAAGATGCCGAAGTGCCAGTTCTGTTTTCTGCTGTTTTTGGTTTCAGAAATTCTAGTAACGAAATATTCTCGGAATTGGACGAAACAAAGACCCAGGGGCCTATTTTTCCACGGAGCTTCCAGAAGACCGAAGAACATACGAAGTGGGGCCACGAGGTGGCCAGACCACATGGCGGCGCGGCCAAGGGGGGGCCCGCGCCGCCCTGTGGTGTGGGCCCCTCGTCAGGCCCCCGACTCTGCCCTTCCGCCTACTTAAAGCCTCCGTCGCGAAACCCACGATGCGAAAAACCACGATACGGAAAACCTTGCGAGACGCCGCCGCCGCCGATCCCATCTCGGGGGATTCCGGAGATCTCCTCCGGCACCCTGCCGGAGAGGGGATTCATCTCCCGGAGGACTCTACACCGCCATGGTCGCCTCCGGAGTGATGAGTGAGTAGTTCACCCCTGGACTATGGGTCCATAGCAGTAGCTAGATGGTTGTCTTCTCCTCATTGTGCTTCATTGTTGGATCTTGTGAGCTGCCTAACATGATCAAGATCATCTATCTGTAATTCTCTATGTTGTGTTTGTCGGGATCCGATGGATAGAGAATACCATGTCATGTTAATTATCAAGTTATTATACATGTGTTGTTTATGATCTTGCATGCTCTCCGTTACTAGTAGAGGCTCTGGCCAGTTTTTACTTTTAACTCCAAGAGGGAGTATTTATGCTCGATAGTGGGTTCATGCCCGCATTGACACCGGGACAGTGACAGAAAGTTCTAAGGTTGTGTTGTGCTGTTGCCACTAGGGATAAAACATTGGCGCTATGTCCGAGGATGTAGTTGTTGATTACATTACGCACCATACTTAATGCAATTGTCTGTTGCTTTGCAACTTAATACTTGAGGGGGTTCGGATGATAACTCTGAAGGTGGACTTTTTAGGCATAGATGCGGTTGGATGGCGGTCTATGTACTTTGTCGTAATGCCCAATTAAATCTCACTATACTTATCATGTCATGTATGTGCATTGTTATGCCCTCTCTATTTGTCAATTGCCCGACTGTAATTTGTTCACCCAACATGCTTTTATCTTATGGGAGAGACACCTCTAGTGAACTGTGGACCCCGGTCCATTCTTTAATACTGAAATACAAATCTGCTGCAATACTTGTTTTTACTATTTTCTCTGCAAACAATCATCTTCCACACAATACGGTTAATCCTTTGTTACAGCAAGCCGGTGAGATTGACAACCTCACTGTTTCGTTAGGGCAAAGTACTTTGGTTGTGTTGTGCAGGTTCCACGTTGGCGCCGGAATCTCTGGTGTTGCGCCGCACTACATCCCGCCGCCATCAACCTTCAACGTGCTTCTTGGCTCCTCCTGGTTCGATAAACCTTGGTTTCTTTCTGAGGGAAAACTTGCTGCTGTGCGCATCATACCTTCCTCTTGGGGTTGCCCAACGAACGTGTGAAATACACGCCATCACCTAGCAAGAACCATCAGTACATTGTCTCTGATCCTGACCAAATATGACAGATTTTGAAGAATATTCCTGAACCAAAAATGGACAGTCTCTCCTGACCCATTTTGGGGAATATTCCCAATGGCTTGTCTCTGACCCATTTTGGAGAATATTCTCCCTCTTGTGGATTGACATCACAATTCAAAAAAAGAAACTGATGGCATTGTCCTATGTAACACAACTGTTCAGCTTGTGTTCTCATACCATCTGTGCATGCCCTCCATCATATATAAATGCCTACTGTAGTGAACCAGAAAACCACACCAAACATGGACAACCTGTCCTGGAGTGCAAAGAGGAGGAGCACTGGCTCCAGTGCTGCCTCTGGCTCTAGGGATGCCACTCTTTCCAAGACTTTTTCTATGGGTAGGGCAGACAAGGAGTTGCTAGTGTATCATAGGAGAAGTGTGCAAGAGAGGGAAGCTTCTGCTGCCAGGTTCAGGGAAGAAGAAGCGACGAGATGGCTTGAACCAGCTAGGTGTGTTCACATACACTACACAAGTTCTCCCAGTTCCAAAATCCAGACCTAAGCCCATTCCCAAACTGAAAAAGTATAAGCATCAGTTGAGGGAAGGAGGACCCACAGAGGAGTTGCCCTACTATGTACAACCAAATCTTGAAGAAAAGGTTAAAGCTGGAGTTATCTTGTGCTGGCTGAGGAAGGGCATGAAAAAAATAATGATTTGGTATCCTAGTTTGTTGTAGTTTGTTGTAGTTTCATCCATCTAGTTTTAGTGTGTCCTAGTTTGTCCGAATAATTATGTAATGTAAGGGTTGATGTAATGCTTCCATGCAATGATGAATAAAAGGGTTTATGTAATGCTTCTATGCAGATGCTAGGAAATAAATGATGCTCATGGTCACATGTTGGCAGTAGCTACTGGTTGGCTTGCTCTATAAGCTTGTATGCTTGTTTATGCTCTATAACCAAGTTGCATAGCTGCTGGTTATGAAGAAGCATATAATGCTACTAGTACATGAAATGCTACTGTTTGAATTCATTTATGAAATGATCATGCTCATGCTCATGCTCATTATCTTGTATATGCTTTTGTGCAGTTCTCTATATGATGTACCAATGCTACTGCCCATATATAATGAATTCATGTTAGTTAAAACTTGAAGTGCAGTTCTCTGGTTTGAAGTGCTAGCTTTCATAATGTTTTTAATGTACTCTGGTTTTTGTAGTGCTCCAGGTTGTGTAGTGCTCCAGGTTGTAGTGGATATGTTGGATATATGGTGAATAAGCTGAAATAGATGCTCCAGGTTAAGAAGGTCATTGTTGTTGTACTGCTCCAGGTTAAAAAAATATGCTGAAATAGATGCTCCAGGTTTATGTTGGCTTTTGTTTGATGTATTGTAGATGGGCAACTTTGTATGGTGGATATATGGTGGATATGTTGGATATATGGTGTATATGGTGGATATTTTTGCAGGGATTTCATTGAGTTGCCCATTTCTCCCAAAGCGTTGATTAACTTCCGTTTCGGTTGAGAAATGGGCACTCCTACGTAGAAAAATTAGCAAAGGTCATGCCGAATTTTTTGGTTGACTTTTGTACTAGCTTTTTGCCTCTTTTTAATGAAGTGCAAATAAACATGTCGGACAGCAATTCTAAGCCCAGGAGCCAGAACGAAGAAGCGAGAGAGGCCAACAAGGACTTTTGGGAGGGCTACGAGCGGCCCCGGAAGGCCGCCGCCGAGTCGACCGGCGATGAGGAAGAGGGCCGGGATGCCGCCTCCGAGGGAGAGGGCCGAGTGGCCGCCGACGACACCGACAAGGGCCGGGACGCCGCCTCCAAGGGAGAGGGCCGGGGGGCCGCCGCCGACACCGGCGACGATGACGATACCTGGGACGACGCCGCCGAGACCGGTGAAGAGAACGCGGCCAACCGCACGGAAGGTGATAGCGGTGGCAACCCTCAGGAGGGTAAGAAGAAGAGGACGGGGAGGAGGCCAAGGAGGGATCGGAGGCCGCAAGTGCTCGCCAACGTCACCGATGCTGTCACGGTAGTCTCCGAAAGTGGCTTACCGATGGAGCCTTCGTGGGTTGCCAAAGGGTACGGCATGCAACTAGGGTGCATCGTCCGTGAAACCGTGCCGATCCTAACTCAGGACCTCAGAAGCAAGGAGAACGCGGCTATCGCCCAATCCCTCCTCCAGAAGCTTGACCAACGATACACGTTCCCGGAGCCGTTCAATAAGAAGGTGGACTCTTTAGCTCTCACGAAGATGAGCACCGCCTTGAGCAGCTGGAAGAACCGGCTGAAGAACAAGATCGAGGCCGGTGAAAGCTGGGAGAGGATAAGTAGAAAAGACCCATCGCTCTCCTTAGAAGACTTTAATGCATTCAAGTCTTACTTAGAGACTGACACTGTTAAAAAATGGACCGCCTGGGGGAAGAAAATGAGGGATTTGAACTTAGGGACCCACCATTGCGGAAGCGGCGGCTACCGAGGAAAACAGCCCACTTGGGACAAGGAGGATGCCAAGATGGTACGTCTGGGGAAAGAAAACCCCTGGCACAAAATCGAGGATGTACAGGCTAGGAACTTTGTCCGATCCCGCTACTACTTAGACTGGAAGACGGGGGAATTTATTACGGATCACAAAGACGTGAAGAATTTCGAGAAGTACCTGGTAAGGATAGTCTATATTATTTCGCTCATCTCATTAGGCAATGAAGCCAAATGGGCTAACCTTAAGTTCCTTTGTCTCGAAGGATGATGAGTTGAAGGCTAGTTGTACGGCTGGCCCGTCGTCCCGGGGTCGACGGAACCGTGGGACACGCCTTTCAACAGGGCGACGAACAAATACAAGGAGAGGGAGCTGGACAAGCCACCGACGTCGGGTGGCCGTGTGTCCGGCTTTGGCACAAGTATGAAGCTATCCGAGTACTACGGATCGGATGCCAAGACGAGAAAGCTGGAGAGGAGGTCGTCGGCTAAGGATAAATCCGAGGTTCATGAGCTGAAGAAGAAGGTGGAGTCACTAGAGAAGCTGGTGGCCGAAAAGCTCGTGGAGAACACGGAGATGATGAACAAGTTATTGGACGAGAAGATCCGGCAGATCATCCCCCCTGGGTTGATGGAGGGGTTAGCTGCTTGGAATCCGGGAGGTCAAGTGGGGCCGATACATGTGCCCAGCATCAGCGGCAGCAACTCAAGCTTCCACGTGTCGCCGACGCTGCCGCTCCACCCGACGCCGCAGCTTCAACCGCCGCCGCAGCTCCAACTGGTCGCATCGACGCCCCCAACCGCCGCCCTTGTATCGACAGTAGCCGAAATCGACGCCATCCAAAAGGTAAACTCATTAGTTACTCCTTCGCATCATCTTCTTTAACTATATATGCCTTTCGTCAATGCCATCTCACGATGCCCAACATGGCGCCCCTGACTCAGGATGAACACTGCATACTTCTGCAAACGGTGGAGCCCGGCGGCAAGTTGGTGGAAGTTGCTAGCGGCATCGTCATGGCTTCCCGCGTTATGTACGGCAATGTATTAGCGGAAAACGTGGTGAAGTTCGAGTTGGTAATGGTAGTGCCGGAGTACCGCTACGCCATCCCCCCTTTCAACCTCCGGGCATAGACGAGGGCGACGTTTTGTCCCTTGGGGATTGCACCTCATGGCTTATGAAATGGCCGAAGAACCATATTCGTCTGGGGGGGTCTTCCGAGTGCTAAGAAAAGTACCGGCGCCACCTCCCCTATCATCCGGCCCAAGATCGCCAGCGCCGACGACACCCTTAAGAAAACGGCGGTCGCCGCCCCCACTACCCTGAAGAAACCAGCGGTCACCACCGCCACCCGGAAGGAACCGACGATCGCCGCCACCACCACACGCCAAACAGTTGTTGGGAGCGCTACCGGAACGACCGTCGACCAGACGCAATGTACGCCAAGCGGCGGCATCGCAACCGCCACCACCTAAGGTCCAGGACATGGCGCCACTTGATGGCAACGATGTAGATGATGATGATGACATCGATGCCTACATCAACACTGGCGCCTGCAGCCAAGATATGTACATGCCTCCTATGGATGAACAAGCCTTCCGCACTCATGGCGATCAATTTGGTCGTCCCACTACAGTCACGAAGCAGCGCCTGGTCTTCACGGGTTTTTCTCAAGACACTCCTCCGGAGGCTGGCAATCCAGCTCAAGTCAAGCCTGCTACCGTTTTCAGCCCTAACACGCTGCGTAAGATGATCATCGGGGAGCCACCCAAATCAACCCCAGCAACCTCAGAAGCACCAACAGCACCGACCCCAGCAGCAGCCGAAGCACCACCATCAGGACCACCAACACCCGTAGTAGGTCAGGTGAAGAAGGCAAGGAAGAGAGGAGCCAAGAAGGGAGCATCTTTGAGCCAGCCTACCCCTAAGAGGATCCGGGCCGACGACATGGTACCACCTACACCGGATGGCTTGCCCCAGTGTCATGAAGCTGGTAAACCGATACTGCCTCCGGACATGGAAAACACCTCGCAAGTGGACCAATGCTCCCTTTGCAGCACACTATTAATTATCTAGAGAGCGTCCTTCTTAAAGAAAAGGATCCAAATTACCCGGTGTTATCGGTCAAGGTGCCGTCCGACCAGAACTTCGTCCATGAAGACCCCGCGGATATCTTCTTCATAGCGTTCGAGGACGTCTTCAATCTATTTCACTCCAAACGGCTCGACTATAACTTGGTCCGCCTATACGCGATCAATCTTCAGATGAAGATCAAGAGAGAGAGACCCCGCCACATCGCGCTAGCGGATCCCTACTACATGCGCGATAGCCAGCTCCAGGACGGCTCAAGGACACGGACCAAGGCGGTGCGGTACCTCCAGAACTTCATGCTCATGTACAAAGAGAGCAACACCATTCTTCTGCCTGTCTTTCCCGAGTAAGTACACATCCGCTCACGGCCGTCGTAACTTATGCTTTCTTATATATTTCTTCCATTGCCGATCATTTCCAACATTCCATTTGAATTGCATGTGTTGAGCAGGGACAAATACTGCACACTCATCATCCTAGATCCAAAGTGGTCACTAGCCCAAGTATTTCGACTCGTCGAGTACGACGACGAAGAAAGACTACAAGAGAATAAGGGGTGTTCTCGATGAGGCTATCCTTGGCTACTCCAAAAATGGAGGCACATTCGACAAGAATGGGCAATATATCAGGCCAGACACTAAAAAGCTCGGGTTCAAGCACGTGATCGACTTCCCTTGTATCAAGCAGCCAGCTGGCAGCACTAAGGAGGCCTTCTATGTCCTCCATCACCTTAAAGGATTTTTCGAGGATGTAGAGATGATGTCTCTGCCACCTAGTAAGCGAGACCCCATTAAAATGTCGAGGGAAATCAATGATGATGATCTTAGAGAAGACTTCCATCGCATCAAAGTAAAGCTCTCGGAAATTATCTTACAAGATGTATCCAACGCATCGGGGCTCTTACACCAACTCAGAGGGTTGTCTAAGAGGGATATCGAAGAACGCCTACATAGGCAGGGTGATGGAAGGATGTGGACGACGAAGGACTTGTACAAGCCGTTCCCGGAGCCGCTCAAGAAGACATCTCGTTGACCGAGGCCGGTGTGTCGTGATATCGTCACGGCATATGCTACGGGGTAGCTAAAGAGAGGTGGTTCCTGTATGGACGTCGACGGTATCCGGATGCGGGATTGGTACACAGCACACGGTGATGTACCCAGGTTCAGGGCCCTCGCGGTGGAGGTAAAACCCCTACTCCTGCATGTTTGATGTATATGACAGTATATGGTGTTACATAGTTGCTCCTTGAGCTGTTTGTCCTGATAAGGAAGAAGCTACTGTGAGCTAAGAGGGAGCCTGGCCGGCTTGGAGAGAGCCTGGCCGGCTGCTTGTATGTGAGCTGAGAGAGAGGCGTATGAGCCTCGAGCGAATGAGCCTGAAGGGCTCTCCCTGGTGTGCCTTATAAAGGCTGGCACCCAGAGGACAAGTGGTGGCCCGCATGTACTGTAGGTGAGGTGACTACTGGGGTTCCATCAACTGTACATGTAGTAGCACTATTGCTCTACATGAGCCTATCGATAGCCTGTACGTAGCACGTTGCCTTGTCTTGTCTGTACGATCGCTAGCATGGCAGAGAATCCAATGCCTTGGTCGATCACATCTTCACGTACGCCTGATGGAGCAGCTGGCTCGTACATGGTTTGACCTGTTTTTGGCCAATACTGTACGTGGAGGTTGGAGAGTTGGAGCCAGCCATGTACTTGGTCTTTACGTGGAGGTGCAGCTGGCTACTTCTCGGCCATGCACGTAGTGGAGAAGCAGCAGGAGCCGGCCACCTCTTGCATGGGAGCGAGCTGGCAGGGCGCTCCGAGGAGCCGGACGTGCGACGATCTGGAGCGGCCCAGCCGGACGTGGCGAGGCCGGCCTGGGGCGAGCCAGCCAGCGGCCCAGCGAGGGCGCGGGCGAGTCGGCCCAGGAAGCCGGTGCGGACCGAGGCGAAGCTGGAGCCGGATGGGCCGGAGGGAGCCAGAAGTCGGCCCACCCAGGCGGGGGCGGGAGCAGGCCGAGGAGGCCGCAACCGGACGGGCCGCGGGAGCCGGAAGCCGGCCCAGCTCGCAGCTCTTCTTTTTTATCTTCTTTGATTTATATCTTTTGAACCGTGGCATATTTTCTTGATCCGCGAAGTGCTGCGCGCTCGTGAACTCGAGGACTTTGCCATACCGGGGGGTCATTCCCCCGACACGGTGTGCCTAGCATTACTTTGAATCGATGGACAATTTTGTACCGTGTTGTAAACTAAACTTTCTTAATTCGCTCGAAACGGTGGTCGTCGTTGTTGGACTTCAATTACTATTGTAGTCGTTATCGTTGAACCATATTACTTATGTGATACCGATGCTATATGTCTTTTAGGTTTACTATTATTTCCTTGCTTTAATTCTTGTGAATATGTATGCATGTGACCCCTCTAACTCTTTCCATTGCGTTATATACTAATATGCCTTGTGTCCATAGAGATGACGTACTATGTCGTGTTCGAGGGGCGGGTTCCAGGAGTGTACGAGGAGTGGGAGGAGTGCAAGAAATAGGTGCACAAGTTCAGCGGCAACTGCTACAAAGGGTACCCGCCTAGACATGAGGCGGTTGCCAAGTGGAGGAAGCACCAAGCGAACAAGAGCAAGATGAAGACCTTCCTTGTGCTCTCGCTCTTGCTCACCATCGTCGCGGCGGTACTCTATTTCATCCTAGTGTAGGCGGCGGCCGGTGTCACTTCATTTGTATCTAGAGATGATGAACTTAATTAATTTGCATGGATTATGAGTTGTATGGAGCTATATGTATAACTCGATCGGGCTCTAAGTAATGTGATGATGATGTGATGGTTATATATGTCCATATTATATCTGTCTATATTATATCAGTATATAATCTGTATACGGTGTATAAAACCTGTATAATACACCAGGGAGCACAAAATCGAGTATACCTGTAGATTGTTCTGTGGCACACCAAAACATAATTCTGTGGCGCACCCATTTCTGTGGCGCAGCTATAACACATGCGCCACAGAACTACTTATTTCCGTGGCGCACCAGACCTAGTGCGCCACAGAAACCTTAATTCTGTGGCGCACGTCCAGGTGCGCCACAGAAACCTTATTTTTGTGGCGACGTTTCTGTGGCGCACCTCCCATGCGCCACAGAATCTCATTTCCGTGCGACACTGATGAGGCTTTTCCTACTAGTGTTGCATTAAGCAATATACAAAAAATAGCAGGTACTTACATGATTATAGGCGAGCTTTACTCTACGTTTCTGAGTGTAAGATGTGCCTGTTGCACGTCTAATAACAACAAACAGTTACGAGTCATGACTTTGCTATAACTAAATTGACACGAAATAGTAGTAGATGCATTATGACGTGCATAAACATGTACTACAGGATCGCGGAAAGATATCAAACATGAAGTAACAAGAGCAGTAGCGTATGGCCAAATAGTGAGAAATTGTAATCGTGTCAATTGTGGACTTGTATAGCCTACCCCAACTTGTTTGGGAATATAGGATTTGTTGTTGTTGTCAATCGTGGACATGTAGAGCATTCAACGACTCATGATCGGTGGCTCAAATTTTGTGGAGTTTCAGCGAATGGGTGGGTTAGGTCACTCCGACCACCACACTCTGTATTTATATCATCTGAGTTAGGGTTACAATACTACTGGACATGGGCATCTATGGGCCTCACTGGATACAATATTACTACAGCGGTACTACTAAACTCACTCATGGTCCAACACACCCCTTCAAGATGATCATGGGTAAACAACCATGGCCATCTTGCAACAACAGCATGACACATATGACAACTACCACTAATGAACATTCAGCATAACTCCTAGATACATGATAGCATTGCCCTTTCCATCATCTTGCCATCTCGATTCATCTCTTCATTAGCAACGGAGACCTCCAGCTTCAACAATCTGGGATACGTACAACTCCTAACCATACACGTCCTCAACAACCCCGGCTGCCTCACCACACAAGTTCCGCAGAACCATCCACGCTCGCCTCAATGTCCTCAGCCTCTCTTCTCCATGCTACCCGGCCACTGACCTCTTCCGTCTCTCCGACAAACCCGCGGCCAATTCTGGCCTCAACCATCCACTCCTTAGGCACGCATGCATCCCCCGGTCAGGCCTCAACCAGTCTCACCTCAGGCATGCATGCCTTTCCCCTGGACATATCCACAACCATCACCATCACCACTCAACCGCAGCCTCATTAACTCCATCACCACTCAACTGCAGCCTCAACAACTCCATCACCACATATCCTCACAGCCTCACATCTCCATTTTATTCACACTTCCACTCGAATGGCGCCTCGTCTGCGCGTCCTGGCCAACCTCGCGGTCCGCAGCTGGTCGCGTTGACCGGCTCGCGCTGGTCAACGTCCAGCACCAACCTCCGGCTCCGCCCTGCGTTCAAAGGCTCGCCCCACTCCGCACGCCTCCAACTTCTCCCCCTCACACGGATCCAGATCTCTCTGCCACGGATTCACTTCCTCTTCTCTCCTTTCTAAACCAAAATGATCTTCACCATCTTCTTTCTCCCCGCGCGAGCAGCCTCTGATCTCACACAACTCACATCGTTGTGTGAGATAGACGCAACCCACGGATAGCACCTGATGCGGCCTCCCGCCACCTCGATTTCTACATCTCAATGGTGGTTTTTGTGGTCAAAGGAAGAACTTGTTTGGTACTGTTTGTGGCGGCTAGCAAGAAGGAAACCTAGGCTCTGATACCATGTCGAGTTTCAGCGAATGGGTGGGTTAGGTCACGAAAAAAATACTTATGCGTCGTGTTTAAACCTAAAGGATGAGGCGGTTATCAACGAAAGCACTTGTAAGTTAGAAATATAACACGAATTCAGAAATACAGTCACCTGCAATACTCCTAGCAAAACAAAACGCGCAGGGATGTCTGGTTACCTATTTCTGAGCGGCGTTAGATGTGTTTCACGTTCTTACGGGTGACGTGGAGGTCGGCGAGGGGACTGCGGTTGCGGTGGGTGCCGGGGAAGCAGATCTTGGGGGGTCGGAGAAGGACATGCTGGCCGGTAGATGAAGTGTTCAGTGCACAGGCCGAACTAGAAGGTCGGTGAAGCAGATGATGTGCAGTGCACGGGGGCGTCAGCGTCAGCGTCGGCGAACCTGGTCAGGTGCGGTGGTCGATAGAGTCGGTGTACTAGATACTGTGCGGTGGACGCCGGAGTAGGTGCGGATCAAGTGGATATGGCAGCCCCGGGGTTTGAAGCAGTCGCATCTGAACGGCGAAGTGCGGCGGTGATATTCCGGTGCGGCAGTCGTGAAGGTCTGGAGGTAGGTAAGAGGGGCGGTTTCTCTGAGGGCTTGCGGCCGAAACTAGGGCGAAGTTGGGCGATAGAGGTGGTGAATGAAGATATTTTACGAACATACCTCCGCACCAACAAACTTCACTACTTGCATACGAGGGGTCGAAGGGAATTTTGCAGTCCTTCTTTTGAGGGAAAAAATATTCGCAGATCTTGAAACTTTATGGCGCGAGATATTTGGGCATTCGCGGGGAATTTTACCGCTCGATGAGATTAAATTTTGGTTGCAGTGAGTAATAATAAAAAAATAGTAGGCCCTACTAGTATTGTATGTCTGTTCAGGAATCCAAGGGGGTAGAGGTATAGATATAGAAAATATAGAGATAATGAATGGCGGGGGCTAGGAGTTTCCAAACTTCTTATGGCACATCTATAAAATGTTTTCCAATCAATAATAATAATGTGCTTATGATTGTTACTCCCTTCCACCATGAATAAAGTCCACATCGGTTTCGTGTCAAACTTTGACTCAAGATTTATGTACCCACATCTAATGATATGAGATCCGCAAAATATACCATTGGAAAGTTCATCGAAACAAGAATCCAATGATATAGTTCTGAATGACCTGCAACTCATAATTGGCGGGCCCAAGTATTAGTCTAAGTTTGCCTCTGAAAACAAATTGGCATTGTACTCTAGGACAAAGGGAGACTACTCACAATGGCAATATCATAAGTAGTATCATGCACTACATGAATGCAAAATGTTGATGTGGCATATCAATTAATGATGAAAGAGACGATAGTGGTATCATAGGTAGATACCGTATCATAGCACGTAGAACTAGAAAAATTAATGCCAAACAAATCTTGTACACACTTTTGTATTGAGATTCTACAAATCATTAAATACATGTAACATATGATACTACTACATGATACTATGGATTGTGAAGATAATATCGTACACTAGTATCATATGCATGATACTACTATATCATACTCCCCACTGAGACTAGTCTAATAATAACAATAGTACTCAACTTTGTCTGATCCCTCAAGTGTTTAAAAGTCTATGTTCGGTCCCTCAAGTATTTAAGAGTTTATGTTTTGTCCCTCAACTCTATTGTGGTCAAAATCGAGCACTTAAACATTTATTTAGGTCTAGCAATGATTAAAACTTGATTGATCTGTTTATTACTTGTTCTGTGGCACGACGACAAAGCATTTTGCCAAAATCTCAACCACACATAGTCGGGGTCCATTAGAGGGACTAATTAAATCAAAGTACAATGGATGTATAAAAGTAGGTTTTATCATTGATTAGCTTTGCAACGACCCATCAACTGTAAGTGTTGCATGTATTCTAAAGAAGTATGTTCATCGTGAGAGATCAAGAGGAGCACGCAGTGGAGGACGCACAAAATTACCGTAGGGTGGGCACACCTTACTAATTCCCTTTTTTGCATTGTTATATGTGATAAAATTTTGCATAAATAACTAACTAAAACATTTTTTAAATAGGATGGGCTAGCCCACCTGACAAGGGATTAACTTGTCAATGCCTACAGATTGTAGACTTAGGGTTTCGTAGAGTAGTAGAGGGCAAGTAGATCTCAAAGGTTCAGCAAAAAAGTTGCTCGACTAAGAAAGTAGGGTTTACGTTGGCAATAGATTTGATCCTTTCTCCTCCCCTCGGCTCCCCATTATATAAGAGGAAAAGCCGAGGGATTTCGTGTAGTATAAGGTACAAGCTCTGGGAAGCCATTCGAGTCTTTCCCGTATGATTACATGACTCGTGATTCCTAATATAACTCTATATTCCTTATCGAGGTTCGCCGAGCTTCTGGGCTGATGGGGCCTAAGGCCACGTGGGTTGCCCGATCTCACGAATTGACCGAGGGAAAGGTGGGGGAGAGGAAGAACACGAAGAACACGACAAAAAAAACAATAAACACACACAAACGCACACCAACCTGATACAATTCCGGTTTACTCCCGATAGCCCGAACCACTATCCCGGTAGAATCTCTCAAGGGAAAGACGCGAGGTTGAATCCCCGAGAGAAAGACCGGTATACGATCGATAGAGTCACACGAGTGAAATACCAACGGTAGAATCACAAGTGCGAAAGATCAATCATATAAGGAGTGCCTTCTATAATAGATTTGGTAATCTAAGGAGGGGGTTTCCCTAATCCCAAAGGGATGGTGGAGGCATAAGCCAAGTTTTCACTCAAATTATGTCCTTAATGAAGGGGGAGGTGGGAGCCTATATATAGGGAGCCACTAAAGAAGGGGTAGTTTAGGGAAAAGCGAGATACAAGCACAGCCATACAATGGGCGATTAAGGGTTCAGATATGATGTGCTTTGTCGTAGGGCGGCAGTGCCGATGTTGGCAGGGCGGCAGTGTCGTCGTCCTCAGGCATCATGGTAGGGCGGCAGTGCCGTGGAGGTGGGGCGGCAGTGCCGGCTCCGGGGCGGCAGTGTCGATCATCTGAGCGGCAATGCCGGCCTTCCTGGCGTCTCTCCTTCTTCCTTCTTCTCTTCCATGCCTCCATGACCCTGACCTTCAGTCCTCGAGCCTCAATATCGTCCTCCCCTTCCCTCCATACTTGGAGATGTATTCCTATCATGGTCATATTATGGAGGATGAAGTAGCATACCATTCATGAGAGACAATTGTAGGCACGCATAAAGGAGAAGATTCAACTTTGCGTGATGTGTCGGCATTGATGCACATGATGCGGTCGAGACCGAAGGTCGGGCTACATCATGGGCCTTGAAAGCTTCGATTCGTGGGCCTCTAGATAACCTCGGATACCTTATTTAGTAGGCCCATTCGGGATGCCTATGTTAGTAGCCCCCGAGATTTTGCTTTAATCGTAGAATCAAGTAAAATCTCCAACGTAGAATTGAGTCGCATCTTTACTCGTTATAGAATCAATTTTTTTTCTTAGCATATATTTTTTACAAGGATATTGGTAGATGGGGCTGGTTCATCTGACGGATCAGGTACCAGTTAACTGCTCTTGTGGCAAACCCGCATAAACCTACTTCAAGCTCAAGTCCCTAGACTTGAACACGGTATACTGGCATAATTCGACACGCGCCGCTTATGGTCTTAGTGAATTGAATCCCAGTTATGTTTTATCGAGTACCTAACGCGTCCGCTAGGATTTTTCTTCGCATATGTTGATACGAATAAAGTGGGAGAGCGCATTCGGGTGCGATACCACACCACACAGGACGGATCCTGGGGACTTATCTTCGTAAAATGTTACGGCATTCAGATTTTTTGCCGCGGTGGACGCATTCTGAGAATATATTGTCGAGTGCCTTTGTCGGCTACTGGAATTGCGAATTTCTTCGAGTTGTATGATGACAATATCTTGATCTCCCGATGGGAGTACATGACGAGTTATATGTAACTCGAAGATATACGATGATAATTCTTTGTCTGCACTTCTATATTGTCTCGTCATTCTCTTGTTTTTTCTTCCTCATATTTCATCAGGTGCGCGACCAGCGCTCCCGATGGGAGTAGCCCCCGAGACTACAGCTGAGTGTTCGCACTTGGTTGTAGGCTCAACTTTTGCTATTTTAGTCGACTCTGTATTTTTTCTTTCGCCTCACCCTCTTATCAGAAGAATAGACAATACTTTTGATAAGTGTAGCCCACAAGAATATGAACAGATGCTTGCATTTGATCATAGGCTCTTGAAGTTTGCCTTTTTTAGAACTCAAAGTTTTGTTGTCTCTATGTTTTGTTAAACCACTCGAAGCTTTCTTGAATCACGTCGTTGTTGACGATAGCCACGACGCCCATCTTGGGATGCCACGACCTCTGTCATCTCACTGGGTCGTGGGTCCAAAACTCTGCGCCATCGACACATCACACAAGTGGGGTACACACGTCCTCCATAATTTCCGGCACGCGCGAAGTAACCTCCCTTAGTAAACTTGGAGCGGTAAGACCCTTTTACCCTTTGGACACACGTAGGGTTCAGAACACTCCCCCTTTTCATCCAACGGCTGGACGTATCATCTTCTCTCTATAAATTCATCTTTTACTCCTCATTCATCCCCTTTGCAGCGCCGCACATCTCATCTCTCTGTCACAACCCATTTTTCATAACTTGCATAATTTCCAAAACTTGAAAAACAGAGCCAACAAAAAGTTTTAATTCTTGGGCTTATGTGTGAGCTTAGGATAGATTCTTGCATATGAGTTTGTGTAGAATTATTTTAGTGTGTCAATTCATGTGAAAACCCTAACACCAAATTTTGAACACCATCTTGAATCATTAGGGATTACCCCTCTTTCTTGATTACACCACCCCGAATGATGTTCTCTGGTTCTGAAACCCTAACTCTAGTTCTCACCACTCCAAGAAAAGTGGGAACACTCCCCTCTCTTCTTTTCTTTGGTAACACATCATAACCTAGGGTTGCACCTTTAACCCCACCACCACCTCATTTTCTTTTTATTTCTCTAACACTTGTGCACTTGCACTTTTTGCCCAAAAATTTGCACATGCACTATGGCATGGCCCTCCCTTTACACCCCTGCCCCTTTTTCCCTTCTCTCTCTTTTCTCTCTTTTATTTCTGGCCGAGAGACAAGAGGGGGGACACTTCCCCCTCTCTTTTTTTTCTCTATTCCCTCTCCTTTTCATCCCTGGCTCGGGTCGTGGATGACACCACCACTTCCCCCTCCTGCCCAAACCCAACCCTAGCCACTACCCCCTCTCTAGCCCATAGGCCACCGGCCACCCCTCTCCCGCCGAAACCCTATCCCTAAAACGCACGCGCGCGCACGACTGGCAACGCCATGATGGCGTGACGCCTCGCTCGACGCGCCATCAACCTCGACTGCCCGCGTGATGCCTCGGAGACCCTCCCTCGCTGACGCCACGCGAGCGATGTCACCACGGGTCCAGACGGTGACGCCAGCCCTCGCCGCTCCATTGGAAGATGCCACCGCCCGCTCCACTCCCCACCTCCCTCTCTGCCTATAAAAGGCGACCAAACGCCTCCCTCGCCCCCTTTCAGCTCCCCACTCACCCACTCCACCACTCTGCCCCTCTGCCGAGCTGCTCGAACAGCAGCTCGAGCCGCTGTTACTGCCGCTCGCGTCGTCGATACCGTGGTCACCGTGCGGGTGACGCACAGGTGGACACCGCCACGACCCTATCGACGCAACCCCCACCCTTTTCTCTTCATCATCGCCACCTCCTGCAGACCCTAACCCTCTCCATACCCCTCTAACACGCAGATATGCAGCGAGGCGTCGACGACGGCGATGCTCCGACGCCGCCCGTGTCCTAGGTGAAGCCGCGTGAGGAGGAGGAGACGTGTTCGAGCGCCGCCAGGACGTCCACGCGCTGCACGACCATGCCACCAGCCCACCTGCACCAAGCCATGCTGCCGCCAACGCCGGTAAGCCGCCTAGACCGCCCCATCCTTCCTTGCCGGCGAGCGCCGTCGCAGACACGATGGCCGCGGGCCACCAGATCTGCATCTGACGGCTGCATGGCACATGCAGGCCACGTTGGCATGCATGGCCTAGCCCGCCACGGGCTCCTGGCCCTTTTTCTTTTTCTTTTTCTGCCGCCACCTGGAAAACCCCACTGGGCCGGCCCATCTCTGCACACTGGCGCGGCCCAGATCTTCCCGCCCAAACGATTTTCGTTTGAAAATTCTGCACATAAAATTTGAAAAGTATTTGTGAGACTTTTTGCAAATAACTCGACTTTGGTAGATCCGATTGAGGTGATTAAAATTGCAGTAGAACCAGTATGGAAATATCTATCCAATGCCACTGGCCTTGTATTTTTAGGATTTGTGTACGATTTTTAGTGTAATAAACATTATCTCTGGTTACTGTTTAGTATTTCTAATTCCTAAAATTTTAGAATTAATATTTTTGGATGAATCCAATTGTGTTAATCTTGTTTTGTTACTGTCCATCTAGGAAAAAATGCTAATAGTCTATGTTCATGAAATTTTGTCTCTTTTTGTAAGTGTATGTGTGTCACATGCATTGATAGAACTGAAATCTCTTAGTTTATTCTAATCCTTGCCATCACTTTGTTTTAAAAATAGCCAAACCATGATTTGTTACTGTCAAACAACCCCCCTGCATATTTTCATTTTTATTTTACTTAACCTTTGGTTCTTGAGCTATGTGTTGATTGTTTGCTTTATTTACTTTTGCGATGCTAGACACGAACGAGGGAGAAGTTGAAGGGGAGGATTTTGGAGAAGGATTTGAAGAGGACCAGGGACAAGCCAACCAAGTCAAGCCATCTATTGATCTTTGATGTGACGTCTCTTTGATATCATCTTGTTGCTATTCTTAGCATCTTGGTTCTATGTATGTTGATCTCTATATTGTTGTCATCTATGCTTGGTGGCAAGCATGGTACTCCTAGTGGTTATCTTTGTATGGTCTTATAATTGTTGGATGCATGGTAACATGTCCATGTTATCCTACTTGGTTGTCCTCTATGCTTAGCTTAAGCATGGTTCATCTCGGGACAATATTCACACTACACCCCTTGTTAGTATAGTGGTAGTAGTATCATGACCTTGGTGTACTCTCAACTTGAGATGAGTATGCCTACTTCTCTTAGTGAGATGTTATTGATTGAACGCCATCAATTCCATTAGTGTTGGTTAGTTAACACCACAAATCTGAAAGTATGATCCCTCTCATGTTGTCATTATACATGCTTACCTTAATGTAACATCCCAAATTTCAAAACAAAGAAGAAATGCAATTCCCTTATTTCAAATTTTGGAGCCAACAAGAACTTGAATTAAATTAAATTGTGTGCATAGTGTTCATGCATGAATGTTGTGATATTGCCATGATTTTTGTTTGAAGTGCTTGACAATGTTCCTAAACCCTAAACCATGCCTATTTGTATCCAAGAGAAACAAAGAAAATAAAAAGGGAATCATGTATGAGCCTATGGCCATAATTGCAAATCTTAAACTAGGCCATGTTTACCTTGTGTAAATGGTTTGGAAACATTACTAAACTCAAAATAATGACATTTGTGTCAAGGAAAAGCAAAACAAATAAAAAGGAAAAGGAAAAACCAAGTCACATGTGATAATGGTCATATGTGACATTTTTAACATGATGCCCACTTTGAGCCCCTGTAGTTAATCTTTTCTAAACTAAACTTTCCCATTTCTTTGCTCCTCATCCAAGAACACATCAAGGTGATCACATTGGTGTTGACCAACCCTGCAAATTCATTTTAAAATTCTTATTTTAAGCAACCAAAGTAGCAACATTGAATCAGATTCTAGATCATCCCACTTTTGATTTTCACCAAACCTTCTCCAATTTTCAAACCAAGGACATCATTAGGTGCCAAACATAAATTGAATCACACCCATAAAATAGTTTGGCAAAATTCAAAATATTTTCTCTTTCGGCCATTTCATCAAACACTTCGTGTGCAACATTTGACTTTGAGCATACACACCAAAATCCAATGGATCTTAGCCTAAACCCTAGCCCCATTTGTCACCCATAGTGCCCTCTGTCCTCCCTTGACCTCACCATGCCCTTGCACCACTGTACATGAGAGAGAAATGACCAAGACATGGCCATGCCAATCATCATGCCACTCCTCCATGCCAACTCCTTTTCTCTCTTCCCTAGCCTACATCACCTTGTCAAATAGCTTCCCCTCACTCCCCTGACTCTGCTAGTACTCGCCCAGGATGAAGAGAAGCGCTGCCCTGGCCAGCATAGGACGTGCCCACAACGCCCAGGCACGCCAGAGCGTGCATGGCCACATCCCTGGACACGCCAGTGCACGGCCCCACCCCATCGCCGCTGACCTCCTCTCGCACTCTCCTCTCGCACACACACTCACCACGGCACCAGGTACCTCCCAGACATGCCCACCTCGACCCCTCGCTCCTCCACATTACTCTCTCTCTCTCTCTCGCCAGAATTTTATCGGATTTCGCCGCGGCAGTAGCCAGAAGAAGGCGACGACTCCGACCACCTCAGCCTCTCCCACGACCCTCGCTGGACTCGCCGTCGTCAACCAGTTCAGCTGCCCACCTCGCCGAGCCTCGCGGGAGCACCAGTAAGTCTCCGACCCCCTAGCTCCGCCGCACCCAGGGTTAGCTCTCGTCGACGGAGACGACGCACCTCAACCGTTAGATCACGATCTAATCCAACGGCCCCCTCTCTCGTGTACCGTTTCGGGTTTTACAGCTCGTTGACATGTGGAGCCCCTTGTCAGGTGGCCTGCTACACGCTGAAGCAAAGCTGGGCCGTCCCGTTTAGTTTCCCGCCTAAGCCCAACTATTTGAACTCGTTTAATTCGTATAAATCAAAATCCAATACCCGTGCTTTGCTAAAACTTTAATAAAATCAAATCTACAAATCCAATTTGGGTGATACAAATTTTGTGTGAAAGTAGATGAAATTATCTATCCAACCCCACTGGTCTCAACCCTTGATACATTACAGAGAAATTTCAACAAAAATAACAAGGCAGTATCGTTTCAAAATTCAAACATTTATTAAAAATCAACCATAATTCATTTTGAGTCGATTCCAACTCTCAAAAATCACATTTCATATTGTCTTTCTAAATATGCAAAAATATGACATGGTTATTTCATATGATCATGGGCTAGATTCCAATAGTGGCTATGTGGCCATTTCTAGCTCATTTAAATTATTCCAAAACTAGTATTTCAAACCCTTATAGGTGTAGCATCTCATTTAAATCACTTTCACAAGTAATTCAATGTGAGTTGATGACATTAGTCTTCATGACCTCATATGTTATTACTTGAGAATATTAAATCATTTCCAAGGTAGTATTTGAATTGTATGAGATGTAGTATCTCATTTAAATCATTTCCCAAATGGATAAATATGAAGTGGTGACTTTAGTCAACATGATCTCATACTTTATTATTTGAGGAAATTAAATCTTAGTAATGTTCAATGGGAGGAAATTACTTTCAAAGGAAATAAATGCAAACCCTAGTAGGTATTAAATCTAAGTATTTGTTTTTGATAGGAAATTATTTTTCCCAAAACTAAATGAAGAAAACCCTAGTATTAAGTTGGGTGATGATTGTAATGATGCTAGATCATCTTGTGTGATAAATAGAGTACTTAAGTATTGCTTGGTGATTGTATCCTCGTATCCGTTTATAGACGCTAGTACCGAAGGCTACGAGGAGGAGGAGGAGGAGGTCTTCTATGAAGAAGAGGAGGAACACTTTGATCATTACACCAACCAAGGCAAGCTCTACTAATGCCAAGCTATTAGTGCAAGATACCATGGCCCTAGTATTGTTGTTTAAAGTTTTATCTTTCCAAGTCCAAGTTTTTATCTTACAAGCTTTTACTTTGATTACCAAGTCTTAGTTGTGGTAGCTAATTTTGGTCTAAGTATAGAGTACCCCAAGAGTTTCAAACTTAGCCTAGAGAGCTAAAATGTAGTTAGCACCCCTCATGATTAGTTGCTAGTGCTAAACTAAAATTGACTACTCTAGATGGGAATTCGTGAATCAAATGACTTTGAAAACCTTGGAATGACGAGTCATTCTATTGAAAGTGTTGAAGGTGAATATAACTTTTGAATGACATGGTGAATTTGACAAAAACTGATGGTTGGGTTCGGATGCGATACCATCCCAATTTTAGAGTACACCCACAATACCTGATTATGGGTAAGGCTTTAGCTGGAAATTTATGTATGTTAGTATGGGTTCCCTCTGAACAAGCGTCATAGAGGTTATGCCGAGGCTGCCTCAGTTGAAAGTGAAATGACGTGAAAAGAGTTGAATGTCCTACCCAAGCAATGTGCAGTTCCTAGGATGGCAGTTTGACATCACTAGGAGGCCAAGCTCATAGGGGAGGTGCCTATACTAGGGTATGTAAGTGAAAGGTTAAGGGTTGATGATCCGCATACTGAGTTATGATGATTCAGGGCTATCCCTGACGAATGTAATCAAAAGTTGTGGCACAAGAGTACGACCTCTGCAGAGTGTTAAACTATTCCAATAGCCGCGTCCGCGGTCATGGATAGTTGGATGGCCATACTGTTCCGTTGTCAGATGTTTTTCTAAAAATGAATGGTGACTTGAAATGTGACTTTGACTTGAATCACAACAGAGTTGTGGGAATGACACTAATGTTCCCACTTGTGTGAGTCTAGGTAAATAAAGAGTCTTGACTAGTAAGTGCTTATGAAATAAAACTGGCTTTGTGCAAATGAACCTAGAGCTTACAATCCATTAGAGATATTAGTACTTCTATTAGTATAGTTTGCGAGTACTTTAAAAGTACTCATGGCTTTGTCCCTGGCTATTCAAATGGCTAGACTATGAAGAGGAGAACCAGTACCAAGAAGGTGGACAGCAGGATGTCTACGATAACTAGGACTACCTCCCGACGTCAAGCGTTGCATGTGGAACAGATGGACCCCTACTACGTATCTTCTGCTATGTGCTTTTTAATTGATCCTTAGATCAACTGTTGTTTTAAGACTTGGATCATGAGATCCTTTGTTGTAAGACTATTATGGTTTGTAATGAATGATGTTCTGTGATATCGACTGTTATATCTCGCAAAAACAATCTTCCTGGGATTGCGATGTATGGCATAATAGGCATCTGGACTTAAAAATCCGGGTGTTGACAAGTTGGTATCAGAGCCATTGTTTGACCTTAGGAGGCCCTAGTTAGAATGGACGCCTGAAAAACTTAGTTTCAAAACAAAGGAAGTGAATATTTATGAAAAATTATTCTCACTCTTATCCTTGCGATTTTTCAAAATGAGAAATCAATGCTCTACTTTTCCTTGTAATTCTACATAAAATTTGGCACACTTGATCACTTCATTAACTTACTCATCCTAATTGCTCACAGATGGAGTACCACTATGAGTTCTATCAGCTTGGCCATGGAGGAGACCAAATGTTCGAGAAGGATTTGGAGAAACTAGTTGAATATCTAGGACGCTCGTATCCCGAGTTCTTTGGAGTGCCACTCAATAATCAGTTGGGAAAACAACCTCAGTGGGAAGTTACTGCAGATCTGAGAGGAAAGCTGGGATCCCTAATTTGGGAAACCATATGGTTTTTTGTAAGGGGAAACACTTGGAAGGAAGGGATAGCCAAAGACATGCAAGAAGCACTTGCCCGTCTGTGTGGACAGAATGTGAACAAGATCAAGAACACTCGCTTCTTTTACTACCCAAGACATGATCCCATGGGAAGGCCAATAACCATGCCACCACACCCAGAGATGAACCACTATGTTGCATACCTGGACTTCATGCTGTACAAGACCCGCAAGGAGTTGGACAACGCCCGCGCATTTCGCCAAGCACATTACCCATGAAGACGAAGAACCCACCATGAAGAGTAGTATCCCTAGATCACTTTAGTAGAACTTACACCTACGCAAGAGAGCACTAGTGTGAGTTTGTATCCGTCCCCTATGTATCGTAGAACGAGGAAATGGTTCATAAAACCCTTGGTGTGTTAGTTTGTAATGTGTGTTGTTTGGAATGAATGAAAAAGTGTTGTTGGTTTTTACCACCTTAGCACTACTCAAGTTTTAAACTTTTCAAACTTAAACCCAACAAACCATAGAAAATTCCCTCTTATCTTATGATCTACCTCAATGTTCAGATGGCCCCTCCAACCCGCAGAAACAACCAAGATGCAATGCTGCAGATGCTACAAATGATGATGGCAGATAGAGAAGTCGAAAGAGCTGAGCGGCAAGCCAACCTTGTCGTACTGCAACAGCTAGCCCAGAACAACGAAGGACATGGACCTCATTATCACCCTGGATCTAAGTTGAAGAACTTCGAGAATACTAATCCCCCAATGTTTAGCAAGACTGAAGAGCCTTTGGATGCAGATGACTGGCTCCAATCAATTGAGAACAACCTGGAAGTTGCAGGAGTTGAAGCTGCTGAGAAGGTGTTGTTTGCCACCCACTACCTGTCAGGACCTACCAGAGCTTGGTGGAACAGTGCCCGTGCAATGAATGCCGGACAAATGATGACTTGGGAGGACTTCAAGCTCAAGTTCAGCAGATACCATGTGCCACCAGGTCTGATCAAGAAGATGAGAGACGAGTTCCGAGAACTCAAGAAAGGAAGGATGTCCATGGTGGAATACCGTGACACGTTCCTTACTCTATCTAGGTACGCCCCGGATGAGACAAACACCAATGAAAAGAAGAAGGAAAGATTTCTGAATGGACTGCATGATGAGATGCAGACAGTGTTAGTGAACATTCCGTTTGCTGACCTGGAGGCACTAGTTGATTTTGCCATCCAGATGGAAGAAAAGCTCCACCAGGCCAATGAGTACCGCAAGCGCAGAATGATGCACCAGAATGGACCCAACAATACACAGAAGTACCGCACCAATTCACCTGCAGGATTTGCACCCAGATCCAACAAGCCACCTGTTCCGACGTTCCGTCCAAACTTCATCAACCATAATGGAGGCAGCAACAACAACAACAACAACAACAACAACAACAACAACAACAACAACAACAACAACAACAACAACAACAACAACAACAACAACAACAACAACAACAACAACAACAACAACAACAACAACAACAACAACAACAACAACAACAACAACAACAACAACAACAACAACAACAACAACAACAACAACAACAACCATAATGGTAACAACAACAACAACCCCAACAATGCCCCAAGGACCGGAAGCAATGTTGTTCCCATTGCCCCAAAGGACAAGTCAACAGTGACCTGCTATGAATGTGTAGTTACTTGTCATTACTCCATTGAGTGCCCCAAGAAACTGGCGAAGATAGCTCCCAATACCGCTACACCTGCCCAGCAACAGCGTCATGTCTCAACTGGAAGGAACCCGAACAACCGCAATGGTCGTTTCTACCGCCTGAGTGCAACAGAAGCCCAGGAAGCACCCATTGCCAAGAAGGGTATGTTTTCATGTTAACTCAAAGCATCGCAACCATTTATTAGAACCGCATTGCCCAATCTCTCTTAGGATTCCTAATTTTTCTTAAATCTTGGGACGAGATTTTTTTTTAAGGGGGGAAGGTTTGTAACATCCCAAATTTCAAAACAAAGAAGAAATGCAATTCACTTATTTCAAATTTTGGAGGCAACAAGAACTTGAATTAAATTAAATTGTGTGCATAGTGTTCATGCATGAATGTTGTGATATTTCCATGATGTTTGTTTGAAGTGCTTTACAATGTTCCTAAACCCTAAACCATGCCTATTTGGATCCAAGAGAAACAAAGAAAAATAAAATAAAATAAAAAGGGAATCATGTATGAGCCTATGGCCATAATTGCAAATATTAAACTAGGCCATGTTTACCTTGTGTAAATGGTTTGGAAACATTAACAAACTCAAAATAATGACATTTGTGTCAAGGAAAAGCAAAACAAATAAAAAGAAAAAGGAAAAACCAAGTCACATGTGATAATGGTCATATGTGACATTTTTAACATGATGCCCACTTTGAGCCCCTGTAGTTAATCTTTTCTAAACTAAACTTTCCCATTTCTTTGCTCCTCATCCAAGAACACATCAAGGTGATCACATTGGTGTTGACCAACCCTGCAAATTCATTTTAAAATTCTTATTTTAAGCAACCAAAGTAGCAACATTGAATCAGATTCTAGATCATCCCACTTTTGATTTTCACCAAACCTTCTCCAATTTTAAAACCAAGGAAATCATTAGGTGCCAAACATTAATTGAATCAAAACCATAAAATAGTTTGGCAAAATTCAAAATATTTTCTCTTTCGGCCATTTCATCAGACACTTGGTGTGCAACATTTGACTTTGAGCATACACACCAAAATCCAATGGATCTTAGCCTAAACCCTAGCCCCATTTGTCACCCACAGTGCCCTCTCTCCTCCCTTGACCTCACCATGCCCTTGCACCACTGTACATGAGAGAGAAATGACCAAGACATGGCCATGCCAATCATCATGCCACTCCTCCATGCCAACTCCTTTTCTCTCTTCCCTAGCCTACATCACCTTGTCAAATAGCTTACCCTCACTCCCCTGACTCTGCCAGTACTCGCCAAGGACGAAGAGAAGCGCTGCCCTGGCCAGCACAGGACGTTCCCATGACGCCCAGGCACGCCAGAGCGTGCACGGCCACGTCCCTGGACACACCAGTGCATGGCCTCACCCCATCGCTGCTGACCTTGTCTCGCCTTCTCCTCTCGCACACGCGCTCACCACGGCACCAGCTACCTCGCAGACATGCTCACCTGCCCCCACGAGCCCTGTAGCTGCCGTCGCCATCGACGACTTCCGCTGGACCTGTGACAGACATCAACGTCGCCCGCATGCTCCCGTCCACCTCCTGCTGCGCCATGACGCGCACTAGGACCGCCAGACGACACTGAACAGTCCTCGCTCCTCGCCCACGCCTCTCCGCCGTTGTAGACTCGCCGCCATGATCGACCTGCCGGTGACTTCCGCCCTCTCTCGTTCGCTATAAATAGAGCTCTCCCCTGCTCGATCTCTGCACACCACTCGTCTCCCCTCCCTGAGCTCCCTCGACCCCTCGCTCCTCCACATTACTCTCTCTCTCTTGCCAGAATTTCATCGGAGTTCGCCGCGGCAGTAGCCAGAAGAAGGCGACGACTCCGACCACCTCAGCCTCTCCCACGACCCTCGCTGGACTCGCCGTCGTCGACCAGTTCAGCTGCCCACCTCGCCGAGCCTCGCCGGAGCACCGGTAAGTCTCCGACCCCCTAGCTCCGCAGCACCCAGGGTTAGCTCTCGTCGACGGAGATGACGCACCTCAACCGTTAGATCACGATCTAATCCAACGGCCCCCTCTCTCGCGTACCGTTTCGTGTTTTACAGCTCGCTGACATGTGGAGCCCCTTGTCAGGCGGCCTGCTGCACGCTGAAGCGAAGCTGGGCCGGCCCGTTTAGTTTCCCACCTAAGCCCAACTATTTGAATTCGTTTAATTCATTTAAATCAAAATCCAATACTCGTGCTTTGCTAAAATTTGAATAAAATCAAATCTACAAATCCAATTTGGGTGATACAAATTTTGTGTCAAAGTAGATGAAATTATCTATCCAACCCCACTGGTCTCAACCCTTGATACATTACAGAGACATTTCAACAAAAATAACAAGGCAGTACCTTTTCAAAATTAAAACATTTATTAAAAATCAACCATAATTCATTTTGAGTTGATTCCAACTCTCAAAAATCACATTTCATATTGTCTTTCTAAATATGCAAAAATATGACATGGTTCTTTTATATGATCATGGGCTAGATTCAAATAGTGGCTATGTGGCCATTTCTAGCTCATTTAAATTACTCCAAAACTAGTATTTTAAACCCTTATAGGTGTAGCATCTCATTAAAATCACTTTCACAAGTAATTCAATGTGATGTGGTGACATTAGTCTTCATGACCTCATATGTTATTACTTGAGAATATTCAATCATTTCCAAAGTAGTATTTGAATTGTATGAGATGTAGTGTCTCATTTAAATCATTTCCCAAATGGATAAATATGAAGTGGTGACTTTAGTCAACATGATCTCATACTTTATTATTTGAGGAAATTAAATCTTAGTAATGTTCAATGGGAGGAAATTACTTTCAAAGGAAATAAATGCAAACCCTAGTAGGTATTAAATCTAAGTATTTGTTTTTGACAGGAAATTATTTTTCCCAAAACTAAATGAAGAAAACCCTAGTATTAAGTTGGGTGATGATTGTAATGATGCTAGATCATCTTGTGTGATAAATAGCGTACTTAAGTATTGCTTGGTGATTGTATCCTCGTATCCGTTTATAGATGCTAGTACTGAAGGCTACGAGGAGGAGGAGGAGGAGGAGGTCTTCTACGAAGAAGAGGAGGAACACTTTGACCAATACACCAACCAAGGCAAGCTCTACTAATGCCAAGCTACTAGTGCAAGATACCATGGCCCTAGTATTGTTGTTTAAAGTTTTATCTTTCCAAGTCCAAGTTTTTATCTTACAAGCTTTTACTTTGATTACCAAGTCTTACTTGTGGTAGCTAATTTTGGTCTAAGTATAGAGTACCCCAAGAGTTTAAAACTTAGCCTAGAGAGCTAAAATGTAGTTAGCACCCCTCATGATTAGTTGCTAGTGCTAAACTAAAATTGACTACTCTAGATGGGAACTTCTGAATCAAATGACTTTCAAAACCTTGGAATGATGAGTCATTCTATTGAAAGTGTTGAAGGTGAATATGGCTTTTGAATGACATGGTGAATTTGACAAAAACTGATGGTTGGGTTCGGATGCGATACCATTCCAATTTTAGAGTACCCCCACAATACCTGATTATGGGTAAGGCTTTAGCGGGAAATTTATGTATGTTAGTATGGGTTCCCTCTGACAAGCGTCATAGAGGTGATGCTGAGGCTGCCTCAGTTGAAAGTGAAATGACGTGAAAAGAGTTGAATGTCCTACCCAAGCAATGTGCAGTTCCTAGGATGGCAGTTTGACATCACTAGGAGGCCAAGCTCATAGGGGAGGTGCCTATACTAGGGTATGTAAGTGAAAGGTTAAGGGTTGATGATCCGCATACTGAGTTATGATGATTCAGGGCTATCCCTGACGGATGTAATCAAAAGTTGTGGCACAAGAGTACGACCTCTGCAGAGTGTTAAACTATTCGAATAGCCGCGTCCGCGGTCATGGATAGTTGGATGGCCATACTGTTCCGTTGTCAGATGTTTTTCTAAAAATGAATGGTGACTTGAAATGTGACTTTGACTTGAATCACAACAGAGTTGTGGGAATGACACTAATGTTCCCACTTGAGTGAGTCTAGGTAAATAAAGAGTCTTGACTAGTAAGTGCTTATGAAATAAAACTGGCTTTGTGCAAATGAACCTAGAGCTTAGAATCCATTAGAGATATTAGTACTTCTATCAGTATAGTTTGCGAGTACTTTAAAAGTACTCATGGCTTTGTCCCTGGCTATTCAAATGGCCAGACTATGAAGAGGAGAACCAGTACCAAGAAGGTGGACAGCAGGATGTCTACGATAACTAGGACTACCTCCCGACGTCAAGCGTTGCTTGTGGAACAGATGGACCCCTACTACGTATCTTCCGCTATGTGTTTTTTAATTGATCCTTAGATCAACTGTTGTTTTAAGACTTGGATCATGAGATCCTTTGTTGTGAGACTATTATGGTTTGTAATGAATGATGTTCTGTGATATCGACTGTTATATCTCGCGAAAACAATCTTCCTGCGATTGCGATGTATGACATAATAGGCATCTGGACTTAAAAATACGGGTGTTGACAAGTTGGTATCAGAGCCATTGTTTGACCTTAGGAGGCCCTAGTTAGAATGGACGCCTGAAAAACTTAGTTTCAAAACAAAGGAAGTGAATATTTATGAAAAATTATTCTCACTCTTATCCTTGCGATTTTTCAAAATGAGAAATCAATGCTCTACTTTTCCTTGTAATTCTACATAAAATTTGGCACACTTGATCACTTCATTAACTTACTCATCCTAATTGCTCACAGATGGAGTACCACTATGAGTTCTATCAGCTTGGCCACGGAGGAGACCAAATGTTCGAGAAGGATTTGGAGAAACTAGTTGAATATCTAGGACGCCCGTATCCCGAGTTCTTTGGAGTGCCACTCAATAATCAGTTGGGAAAACAACCTCAGTGGGAAGTTACTGCAGATCTGAGAGGAAAACTGGGATCCACAATTTGGGAAACCATATGGCTTTTTGTAAGGGGAAACACTTGGAAGGAAGGGATAGCCAAAGCCATGCAAGAAGCACTTGCCCGTCTGTGTGGACAAAATGTGAACAAGATCAAGAACACTCGCTTCTTTTACTACCCAAGACATGATCCCATGGGAAGGCCAATAACCATGCCACAACACCCGGAGATGAACCACTATGTTGCATACCTGGACTTCATGTTGTACAAGACCCGCAAGGAGTTGGACAACGCCCGTGCATTTGCCAAGCACATTACCCATGAAGACGAAGAACCCACCATGAAGAGTAGTATCCCTAGATCATTGTAGTAGAACTTACACCTACGCAAGAGAGAACTAGTGTGAGTCTGTATCCGTCCCCTATGTATCGTAGAACGAGGAAATGGTTCTTAAAACCCTTGGTGTGTTAGTTTGTAATGTGTGTTGTTTGGAATGAATGAAAAAGTTTTGTTGGTTTTTACCACCTTAGCACTACTCAAGTTTTAAACTTTTCAAACTTAAACCCAACAAACCATAGAAAATTCCCTCTTATCTTATGATCTACCTCAATGTTCAGATGGCCCCTCCAACCCGCAGCAACAACCAAGATGCAATGCTGCAGATGCTACAAATGATGATGGCAGATAGAGAAGTCGAAAGAGCTGAGCGGCAAGCCAACCTTGTCGTACTGCAACAGCTAGCCAGAACAACGAAGGACATGGACCTCATTATCACCCTGGATCTAAGTTGAAGAACTTCCAGAATACTAATCCCCCAATGTTTAGCAAGACTGAAGAGCCTTTGGATGCAGATGACTGGCTCCAATCAGTGGAGAATAACCTCGAAGTTGCAGGAGTTGAAGCTGCTGAGAAGGTGCTGTTTGCCACCCACTACCTGTCAGGACCTGCCAGAGCCTGGTGGAACAGTGCCCGTGCAATGAATGCCGGACAGATGATGACTTGGGAGGACTTCAAGCTCAAGTTCAGCAGATACCATGTGCCACTGGGTCTGATCAAGAAGATGAGAGATGAGTTCCGAGAACTCAAGCAAGGAAGGATGTCCATGGTGGAATACCGTGACACGTTCCTGACTCTATCTAGGTACGCCCCGGATGAGACAAACACCAATCAAAAGAAGAAGGAAAGATTTCTGAATGGACTGCATGATGAGATGCAGACAGTGTTAGTGCACATTCCGTTTGCTGACCTAGAGGCACTAGTTGATTCTGCCATCCAGATGGAAAAAAGGCTCCACCAGGCCAATGAGTACCGCAAGCGCAGAATGATGCACCAGAATGGACCCAACAATACATAGAAGTACCGCACCAATTCACCTGCAGGATTTGCACCCAGATCCAACAAGCCACCTGTTCCGACGTTCCGTCCAAACTTCATCAACCACAATGGAGGACACCCGAATCCCGGAGGCAACAACAACAACAACAACCATAATGGTAACAACAACAACCCCAACACTGCCCCAAGGACCGGAAGCAATGTTGTTCCCATTGCCCCAAAGGACAAGTCAACAGTGACCTGATATGAATGTGGAGTTACTGGTCATTACTCCAATGAGTGCCCCAAGAAACTGGCGAAGACAGCTCCCAATACCGCTACACCTGCCCAGCAACAACGTCGTGTCTCAACTGGAAGGAAGCCCAGGAAGCACCCATTGCCAGGCAGGGTATGTTTTCATGTTAACTCAAAGCATTGCACCCATTTATTAGAACTGCATTGCCCAATCTCTCTTAGGATTCCTAATTTTTCTTAAATCTTGGGATGAGATTTTTTTAAGGGGGGAAGGTTTGTAACATCCCAAATTTCAAAACAAAGAAGAAATGCAATTCCCGTATTTCAAATTTTGGAGCCAACAAGAACTTGAATTAAATTAAATTGTGTGCATAGTGTTCATGCATGAATGTTGTGATATCGCCATGATGTTTGTTTGAAGTGCTTTACAATGTTCCTAAACCCTAAACCATGCCTATTTGGATCCAAGAGAAACAAAGAAAAAGAAAATAAAATAAAAAGGGAATCATGTATGAGCCTATGGCCATAATTGCAAATCTTAAACTAGGCCATGTTTACCTTGTGTAAATGGTTTGGAAACATTACTAAACTCAAAATAATGATATTTGTGTCAAGGAAAAGCAAAACAAATAAAAAGAAAAAGGAAAAACCAAGTCACATGTGATAATGGTCATATGTGACATTTTTAACATGATGCCCACTTTGAGCCCCTGTAGTTAATCTTTTCTAAACTAAACTTTCCCATTTATTTGCTCCTCATCCAAGAACACATCAAGGTGATCACATTGGTGTTGACCAACCCTGCAAATTCATTTTAAAATTCTTATTTTAAGCAACCAAAGTAGCAACATTGAATCAGATTCTAGATCATCCCACTTTTGATTTTCACCAAACCTTCTCCAATTTTCAAACCAAGGACATCATTAGTTGCCAACATTAATTGAATCACACCCATAAAATAGTTTGGAAAAATTCAAAATATTTTCTCTTTCGGCCATTTCATCAGACACTTGGTGTGCAACATTTGACTTTGAGCATACACACCAAAATCCAATGGATCTTAGCCTAAACCCTGGCCCCATTTGTCACCCACAGTGCCCTCTCTCCTCCCTTGACCTCACCATGCCCTTGCACCACTGTACATGAGAGAGAAATGATCAAGACATGGCCATGCCAATCATCATGCCACTCCTCCATGCCAACTCCTTTTCTCTCTTCCCTAGCCTACATCACGTTCTCAAATAGCTTCCCCTCACTCCCCTGACTCTGCCATGCCAATTATTTCGACGTGAAGTTCCCTGACTCCATCCAAGGTTGGCGCAATAAGTGGTTGTACATCCAGGACGAGTCCTCTGTCGCCCAAGAGTATGGTCTTGCGCCCTTTGATCCTACCGAAGAAATTCAGAGGCGCAAGTCTTGGGACACTGAGGCCACAGCCGAAGAAAAAGCGGCCACTGATGCCCTGATGACCCATATCCTTGAATTTCAGAATACCGACGGGGAAGAACTTTCGGGTGTACAAATAATTACCTACTTCCTTCGGATTCGAGTGCAGCCTCTGCAGGCTCGCAAAAACCCTCTTTGGATGTATTCAGGTGCTAAAGATGTCGGCCGTATTTCCAAGGACCTTTCTGTGAAGGACTTGGAGAGGCTCGTCCGCCGATTTACCTCCTTGAACAAAAACCACGAAGTCCCTTCGTCCGATCACGTGGAGCCATATAGTGGTAGCCACGCTCTTCCCGAAGTAAGTGTTTTCATTCGGATTGTGTTTCCTATTTGTTGACTGCAGTTGATTTCTCTTGTGTGCTTATTTTCTTGTCTTCTCTTTTCTTTGTACCTTGCAGGACCACAAAACTCTCTCCTCTATTCCCCCACTACCTAAAGGTGGGGAGGTGGATGGTCGAGTCGTTGTTACCGACGATTCGCAAGAATCCTCCCTTCTTGAGAATGAAGCCGTGGAATCTCAAAGATCTGCGGGTTCCTCGGAAAAAGATACAGAATCAGAACAACATTCTGAATCTGCCCAGTCCATCTCTCCTCCTCTTGCCACTTCTCCGGATGGCCACAAGAGGAAGAGAAACAATGACAAAGAATTCGGTGCGCCAAGCTCGCCGAACCAGCTACCGAAGAATCTTCCCTAGAGGAACAAGTTTCCTTCGACCCCTTCGCCGCGACTGGCGCTATTAGCTCGTAAGTTGCTCTTTTTTTATTTGTCTATCTCTGTTTCCTTCGGTTCTCTCATATTTTTATTTTACTGCTATATTGACAGAGCTGACGAAGGAGAAGAAGAGGAACCCGCAGCTCATGGGCCAGCTCCTACAAGCACCTCCAACACGCTGGTTCTTTCCGAAGAACACCGTGCTGCTGCGGAAACATCGCCTCCCCCGCAGCATAACTCAGAGGTAATGATGGCCCACAAGTATAGGGGATCGCAACAGTCTTCGAGGGAAGTAAAACCCAAATTTTTTGATTCGACACAAGGGGAGCCAAAGAATACTTATAAGCCTTGACAGCGGAGTTTTCAATTCAGCTGGACCTAGAAAAGCACTAGCAACAGGGTGATGTGAAAGCAGTGGTAATATGATGCGGAGCCAGAAAATAGTTGGTACTACTTTGATGGTGTGTTGACAGGGAAATGTGATGCAGCAGTAATATGAGAGCAATAGTAACACAGCAGTAGCAGTAACACAGAGGCAATGACACTGGAAAATATCCCAGCGCGCAGTTGATTGAAAGCAATGATGATGAAATAAAGGACCGGGGTTCCTGGCGATCTACACTAGTGGTAACTCTCCAGATAACAAGTGTTGGGTGAACAAATTACAGCTGGGCAATTGAGAGAATTGAATTTAGCATTAAGACAAAATATCCAGTCTATTAATATCGTAGGAATGTTTTCCATATATAGTCATACGTGCTCGCAATGAGAAAGTTGCATAACATCTTTTGTCCTACCAGCCCGTTTGCAGCGGGGCCTCAAGGGAAACTACTGGTAATTAAGGTACTACTTTTAATAGAGCACCGGAGCAAAGCATTAACACTTGGTGAAAACATGTGATCCTCATATCAAAGCCATCCCCTCCGGTTATCCCAATTCGAGGTCACTTTGGGGCCTCGGGTTCCGGACAAAGACATGTGCATACAATTTGTAGATACAATCTAAGCAACAATTATAAAGCCTAGATCTAAGATCATGCCACTCGTGCACTAGTGACAAGCATTAAACATAACAATATTGCAGCAACAAATACTTCATAAACTTATAAGATATACTGAACATAATGATCAATCCATCGGATCCCAACAAACACAACACCGATTACATCATATGGATCTCAATCATGTAAGGCAGCTCATGAGATCATTGTATTGAAGCACATGGGGGAGAGTACCATCTAGCTATAGCGAAGAACCCATAGTCCCTGCGGGAACTACTCACAAACCATCGTGGAGTCAAAGTGGAGGCGGTGGAGTCGATGGCGATGGCTCCGGGGGCACTTCCCCGTCCTGGTAGCGTGCCGGAACAGAGACTTATGTCCCCCGAAACTTGGTTTCAGCAATGATGGCGGCTTTGGAACTTTTCGTGGACAGAGGGTGATTCGTTGTGGAGTTTTTAGGTCAGAGGGGTCTTATAGGCGAAGAGGCGACGCCAGGGGGCGCACGAGGCCACCATACCACCCCCAGGCGCGGCCAGGCCGCGCCTGGGCCTGATATGGGCGGCCTGTAGCCCTCCTTCGGCTCTCCTTCTGGCTCCCGGGGTCTTCTAGTATATTAGAATTTCTGTGATTTTTCTAGAATTTTTCGAGCTTCTTTTATTTTTGGAGATTTTCTGCAATAAACAGACATAATAAACAGGAACTGGCATTGTGGCACTTGTTAATAGGTTAGTCCAATAAATGTCATAAAATGATGCAAAGTGCACATAAAACACAGTGGAATTGGTGTAGAACAAGCATGGAACATCAAAAGTTATAGATACGTTTGCAACGTATCAGGAACCAACTCCCGTGCCCAGCCCGAGCGCCGAAGTCGAAGAAAGCTAGGACCGGGGCTGGTAGCACAGAGGAGCTTGCCACTGGGAGTACATCATCTTCTCTCCTTGAGGATGTAAGTTCCCCTTTTTCCTGCTTGTCATTTATTTTTCTTGTCGAATTTCTCTCCCCTGGAGATGTTTTTCTACCTTGTCGACTTTTGTGCAGCCCTTAATGAAGGAGTTAGTCAACTGGGCTCCCGATTTGTCGGGTTCTGCGACGAGACCGCCACTTTAAGAGGTAAAGCTTTGCTGCTCTTGATATGTTACATATCCCCATCTTTCTTCTGCATCCTCTAACTTTTTCCTTTCAGATGCACTCCGTTGTGCCGAAGAACGTGCCAACACGCTGGAGGCCAAGCTCAAAACCAGTGAGACAGCTCGCAAAAAGGCTGAAAAAGATATTGCTGATGTCGAAGGTCTTTGCCAGAGGCTCAAAACCGCTGAGGACGCTTTGAGCGACAAAGAGGCCCAGCAAGTCGAGCGCGAAAATGTTGTAGTGGAGCGCTTCGAAACACAGAACCGAAGATTTTCGAGTAAGTCATTCTTTCATTTTCCTTCTGCTTTTGCTTGCTTTTTTTTATCTTTAGTGTTTACGAACTCTTGCGTTTCTCCAGAAGGGAAGATGGGTGAGCAGTATACTTTGAACCAATAATCCGATGATCGTCTTATTGACGCTCTCGATATTCTTGAGATGAAACGTGACTTGGCGCGCACATGTATTTCTTCCGCACGGGCCACCCTGAAGCGCGTCTTCCCCCACTTCTTCCCAAAGGATACCCAGCAAGAGATCTTCTCCCAGCTCACCCAACATTTCCTGGCGAAGGAAGATCCTGCTTTGGCTTATCATCAGGCTAGCCTGAAGATTGGAGTCGAAGGGACCATCGCCTTTCTCGCGGCCAGCGGCCAGAAAGTTGACTGGGTGAAAGCTGGCACTCCCAAGGGCATAAATGTAGGGACCCCGGACTAGCTGTCCGAAATTCCCTGTTATGTATATAGTTCACGATCCCATGATCAGTGCTCCGTGAACACATAACCGAACTGATATCAAATTACACCATCCATTACAAAGCAGAATAAGAAAATTACAATGAGGTCACATGACCATCCTTTACATAATAGCCTCGAAGGGCCTAACTAAACATCAGAGTAGCATCATCACTTCAGCAGCGCAATACCCAAGTCAACTGCCATAACCCTACAGGCAACTGACTGGGAAGACGTTCCTAGCTCGCATAGACGTCGCCAACTCCTTCTTCATCCGTCGGGTTCCTCCAAGTCTGGCCAAGTAAATAGCCAAGGACAAAGCCGTGAGTACATTTGGAATTGTACTCGCAAACCATCAAGAGAGATGCTAACAGAGCTAACTAAACGAGACAAGAGAGGAAGAATAGTTTCTCTTGTGGATATAGCATGTGAAAGAGAATCAGTTTCTCTTGTGGATACAGCATGCAGAAGACAAGCAGTTTCTCTTGTGGATATAGCATGTGAAAGAGAATCAGTTTCTCTTGTGGATATAGCATCCCGACATCGCAATTGATGGAGACACTATAGTGGTACTATGACATATCTATATCTTTATTTAAGAAGATACTTCAAAAGATAGCTATGACATATCTATATCTTTATTGAAGAATAGTTCCTCTGCATGAAACACTAGGAGAAGTCCCCCACTTTGTTTTATTTTCACCCGACCAACTCCATATGGTCGACACACGCCTTTCCCGTACCCTTCCGGTACATCCAACACACATTTCCTTTGTAAAGCATTTAACACAACAAAACTCAAGCCTAGGTTAAGGTAGGCCTTTGCAACCCGTCCGTGACCGCGGACGCGGCTATTCGAATAGATTTGACTCTCAGAGTTTGCACACTTTCCCCACAACTATCCGGATACCTATCGTGTGGGCATCATCCCCGCATAACAACATATGCCACGACGGATACCCGAACATAACCTTTCGCTTGTCTCCACTGGCATGAGTCCTTCCCTGCGGGCTTAACCCTTCCAGGCATCCCGGCAGCATACCTCCTTTTTGAGCGTATCTCCGGCGCCACGACAGAAGACCCTCAGTAATCGTCCGGCTATAGACAACTACAGTGTATTGCCTCCTCCATAGCGCAACCCGGCGTCAGAGGTCATCGTGACCCTCCTAGAGAGTTGTGAAGGTGTCTCATGTCAGCTTCAACAAACTAGGGCTAAGCCCCGTGCCCATGTTGGGGTAGAGTGGTTGCGCTATAAAAGTTGGGCTGGCGTACACTTATACGCAGTGCTCCTTTAAAAACATTTTACCCACACTTCCTTTATTTGCCAACAACCAACCATATTCCTCCGAACAACCTTGTTCAAAACATTTGTTTTTCCACAACATACACTTGGGTAGAGTTAACTTACCCAAGGTATATTCCTCCAACATCCTTGTCCAAAAACTTTGCCTTTCCAAAACATACGCTTGGGTAGAGTTAACTTACCCAAGGTTTTCACAAACATTTACAACAAGGTAAGCCTTGAGGGGTTCCCAAACTATAGTTTCATGAGTGGAACTACTATTGCACTATGGCCGAGATGAGAGTCATCTTGCCATAGAAGGTATAAAAGGAGTAACGGGTGAATCATACTTGCTTAAGGTAAGCATGTATCATGACAACACAAGGAGGAGTGTACTCTCAGATTTGTGGTGCCATCTATACAATTTAGATAGTGGAGTATCACTATCCAACATACTCTCCAATATGGTACAAAGGCATACCTCTCTCATTTTGAGAATACACCACGATCATGACATTGATACCTCTAAACTACAAAAGTGGTGGGTGTGGTGTAAGTTACTATCTTGAGATGGAACATGCTCAAGTTGAGCATACAAGATAACCAAGTGGAATAGCACGGCCATGATACCATGCATCCCATAATCACAAAGACAATAGTGGAGTATCACCACTAGGGAGTACTCCACTAGCAACCAATTATAGATGACAATATTAAGGAGAACAACACACATAGAACCAAGGTGCTCTGAACATCAACAAAGGACATCCAACTAGACACCGAATGAGAGATCAAAAAATGGCTTGCCTTGGCTTATTTGTCCCCGGACTTCTTCAACTCCATCGATATAAGAATCCCAACAACATAAATAAAATCCTCGTCCGATTCCACTTCTTCTTCTTCTCCGGAATTATTCGCATCTATCGCCGGAAAATAAAAAGGAACACAATCAATCACATTGCACCAACGAAACAAACATACAACAATCATCAATCAAAAGCTAACCACTCTACTAAAGCTAACGTATTGAGGACTTATAGATACCACAAACAACTTAAAGATAACCCATTTTATTTACCTAGTAAAGGTATGAGAGTGCCACGACTTAGCAATTTCCTCTCTCGGTATCACCATGGCACAAACTAAGTATCCCCTGGTAGATAACATCATAAAGAGGACAAGTGCATTAGTTTGGCATCACAAACATTCATATTATAATTTGAAACATTTTTGGAAAAGCGGAAATCAGTTTTTCCTAATTTAGTTTGCTCACATAACACAACATCCAAAATCGGAAGAAAACCATATACCACATCATTTGGAAACTTAAGCAAAACAATAGGGCTAATGTTAAGTTGCAGAGGTTTTGTTTTGCAAGCATAAAACAAAGGTTGTCCAATTCTAAGAAAAAGAGTTGGACAAGGGTTTTAAGTAAACCAAAAAGTTTTGATCCAACAACTCATATAGCACACACATGTTAATATCGGTAACCAATATGCATGAACAGAGACTAACAGTATTTTTCCTAGATGGCCAGTACTAATACAAGACTAACCCAATTGAAATCACCCAAAAATATTAAACCTACAATTTTAGGAATTTTTCTTTGAATCAGACTGTACAGAAAACAAGATCTGTAAGCCATAAATCGTAGAAAAATCCTAAAAATATGAGACCACTGGCATTTGAAAGATAATAAAACAGAGATGCATACACAATTGGATTTGGGTTCAAATTGTTTCTGAAACTCTCACAAATGGATTAACAAGGTTACTGCATGTCTTTACCATTTGCTTTACCTCTGGATTTACACAACAGATAAAGGTTTGAAACTTCTTTGAGATGATTGAGAAAACATTCAGTAGTCCTACAGAATTGGAATCACAAAATTAGGTTCAAAGATGGATTTTTGGTGATTTAAAAGCTAACAGCCATGTCTGCAGAACACACAGAAAAAGTTTAATTCACCAAAAATCGTACAGAACTCATAAAAATATGAGGTCAGCTGCGTCTGAACGGTATTGAAAAGCTGGTTCTTACCCAATTTGTTTCATTCAAAAATTCGTTTCCAAGCTCCTGGTTTAATTCGACAAAGTCAGATCTGACCAGATCTTGATCTGTGAACCATTTAAATTTCAGGAGGTCATTTCAAGTGAAACCAATGCCAAAATGAAGGTACTGAAGAGGGCTTTCACCCACAGTTGAGTTTGCTCAATAAGGTTTTGTAAAACGGAACAAATCTAACAAACAGTGATTCTGCATGTTTACAGAACTTTATTTACCTAGGATTATCCGTAACGAATTTGAGGATCAGACCAATTCCAAGTTGTAGATCTTTTCAATATCTGTCTGTGGAAATTTGAATCACTCGATTTGGATCTGCACACGAGTTTTGGCGGATTTTACAATTTCGTACCAGAATCTGAAACAGCAAGATTACACAAATTACTGCAAGGTTTTGGACGAACTTTGGTCAAGAGCTTCAGATCTGAGAATTGCTCAACCTTCTCCATGCTTGGACCAACATGCACCTGCATCAAGATTCAATCTCGTGAGTGGGGAAAAGAGAAAGAGAGCTGGATCCATCTAAGGTTAGGGGAGAAGAGAGTGAGAGGGATGCTCTCATGGTGAGGAGGAGCTTGAGGGAGGAGGGAGCTTCATCTTGGTGAGCTTTCCATGGCCATGGCCGGCCATGGAGCTTAGGAGGAGCAGCAATTTCGTGGGTGGAGATAGGAGGAGAATGTGAGGGAGTGGAGAGTGAAGGAAATGAAGCAAAAGGGGAGGAGTGGCCGGCCAAGGGCCAATTTATAGAGGGAGAGGGGTGGCTGCCTCCTTTTTTTGATTGGCCAAGGAAGGTGGCTGCCCATTTATTGATTGGGTTAGGTGGGAGGCAAGACTTGTGGAGGAAGGAAAAGAAGAGGAAGGGCTGGCCGAAAATCTTGCCATGGCCGGATCCTTCATGTGCCACTCAAAAATGAACAAAAAGAGAGATATGCACAACATCCATGTGAATAGATCAAGGCATGATGTTGAGGAGGTAATGTCAATGAGTGATTTTGATGATGATAAGATTAGGAGTAAATACATAAAGATCGAAAGGAGTATGAGGGTGGCATGTGCCATGTGCCATGAGAATAATCTCCACCACTTTGGTTGAGACCAACTTATGATTAAGATAGCTCCCAAGGTATAGTGGATGAATAAAAGTATTCATTAGAATCTTAAAATTGAAAAGATTGAGATTTACCACATGCAACAATGCATGAGCATGCCAAGGTAGATGGGGTGGTGATAGTGGTTTAGGCAATGGTAGAGCAAGGTTAAGAGAGATGGTGAGAGAAGTAACCATATACCCATAATGATGAATATGGTGACATAAATTATGAATTCACGAGGTCAAGGTGATGATGGAAAAGAATATGAATTGCTCTACAAATGAGAGGTCAATTGGGAGTGGTTTGAAAGTATCAAATGATCATCCATTTGATCAAGAATTGGAGGATGAAGGAACATTATGGGGTAGATCAGAGATGTACACAAGATGTGCAAGAGTTGTCATTTGAAATAGAACTTATTTGAAAAGTATTTGAGACACCTCAATTGTCTAGGGACAATTGGAAATGAACTCAAGTGAAATGGAATTTGAAAATGTTGAAAGGAAACTAGTAGGAACATAGGAGTTCAAAATATTCTACTTACTTTCTCAAGTAAAGTAGAGTTTTTCTTAAATGTAAAATAAGCAAGAGGAAACCAAGAAATGGTATAAGTACCATAAACAAGCCTTTTGTTAAAAAGAAAACAAAATAGAAAGTAATGTTTCAGAAATCAGTACTTGTTAGAAATGGGATGAAAAACAAAATCCATTTCAGTTCTTTGTTTTCTTTGAAGAATTATCTTGAAAGGAGTTAATAAAACTAGAAGTAGTTTTGTGATCAAAACTAGAGAAGGAAAAACAATAGGGTTTTTGAGAAAGAAAACTTAATTTAGGGAGAAGTGTTCTCAAGGGTAGATGGTGGCTACAAGATGTACCCATCATTCCCACTCTTGGTTTTGTGAAGATTAAACTTGGATTAGAATAAAAACAAGAGGTAAAAGAGGAAGAAGTGATCTAGTGCTGAAACACTGGATAGGGTATAAGATCAAGTGGAAAATATATGTCGCGAGGATAGTCTGAGACATGCAAGTCGTGGAGGTTGAAGAGGGTGTTGCATAGATGAGATCCATGCATTGAGGCTACCAAAAACAGTGGTGGTTGTTTAGATATCAACTGCCTAAGTCTGAAAGTTTTAAGTAGGCATACTCATGTTGTCATCAGGAGAGAGGTTGGATGTATTAAGAAGGAAAACAATTCTTCCTAAGCCACGCATGTGTTTTATTTGGTGAGTTGCTCGTTTAACCACTAGAGGTGTTGTTCTTAAGGGTAGCTCAAATCAAAACTCAACAAGCAAATCAAGACAATTCATCTACCAACAGATCAAGGCAATTTATCATAACAAACAGATCAAGGCAATTCATCTTAATTAGTCTATAGAAAAAGTTTTTGTTCCCCCTAATTTTTGCACATTGGATAATTAAACATGTTTGCAAAAGTGGGGCGTTACAGACTCTTCCACCCTTAAAATAATCTTGTCCCGAGATTACTAAGCGTAGGACTAGGGAGGTTGTAAAGTTTAACTAAAGTCAGTCTCCATCCTTCTGTAGACGTGGAGTTGCCGAGAGGGTCACAACTTCAGCTTCAGAGAGACATGATGGATTCCTGCCGATAGCGAGCTTCATGAAGAGGTTGACTACTCCAGGCAGGTGTTGGATCTGTAGCTTCTTCATGATCCTAGCGGTGGTTCAAGACTGTGGGAGGGGTAGTGCACCCAACGGTGCTTGAGAAGGGTTGAAAACTTTTTAGAGTTAGCTTGATTTTAGTGGAAGACGAAGTCTTCCACCCTTAAGATTGTTCAGCGGTGTGCCTGAAAACTTAGAGCCTCAGCCAAGGGTCTTGTCGGGCGCTTTTTGGAGAAGTCATTGATCTCTCGTCTTGAGTCAACATCTTTAGAGGGCGTTGTGTAGTCCACGGCTTCAAGAGCGTTTAGTGCATCCCAAGTTCCCATCGGTGTTTTAGAAAAGTTTAAACTTCGAGGGTTAACTCCAACTTTTAGTGGAAGACGAAGTCTTCCACCCTTAAGATTTTTCATCGATCTTTCGGAAAACTTAGAGCTTCTGCCTTGTAGTTCTGTCAGGGGTTCCTGAAGAAGTCATCGATCTTCCGCATTCAGTTGTAGAATCTTCAGGGGCGACGTGCAGACCACAAATTCAAGAGGCACTCACGTGTTAACTAAACCATAGGGGACGTGCGGCGAGTTAGTAAGTTGAAGAAAGTCCTGGTTGGTATCCACATGAAGTAGCAACAAAAGTCGTCGAAGACAATCTTCAGCTTGCGCGTCGGTGCTGACTTATACCAGTTGGTGAGCGGGTAAGTTGCACCTAGTCTTGAGTTCTTGAGGTATCTTCAGGAGTCTTCACTTGATGAGGACCAGATGAACCATGTGATGTAGCTCGGCTTTGACGCTATTGTTCTCTCAGCTTGTTAGATGGTGTGTTAGAGGGTGGTCTTCAGAAGATATCCTTGAGGTTAGCGCGGTGATACCCCAAGGTCAGACCAAGTTAGTATGTCTTCTCGCAGAGGTGTAGTCACTCTTGAAGGTAGGGGCTTCTGCTTTCTTGGCGTAGCGGAGATGCTCCAGCTGATCTTGAAGACAGCCAGTGTAGATAGGGGTTTGGGGTTAGTTTTTCTGACGGTCGAAAAACAACTGTTAACGGGTTTAGAGTTAGAGTCTTCCGTTAACCTATCCAACTAACTAGCAGTTAGCAATACATCGGCGAGGTGGGTGAGGGTGAAAACATCTTAGGGAGGCTTCCTAGGCTAGGTTATCTCACTAAGAATAATTTTCAGACAGAAAGGCCAAGACAATCATACACACAAAAAACAGATAAAAGACACCCAAGCAACACACTTAGGGAACTACAAGCAATCAGCACACCAAACAAGGCACTCTAAGTATCTAGAGATACCTAATACGTGGGGGTAGCTTAAAGAAAGAAATTGTTTGGTAAATAGTTTTGCCCAAGTACTTATTTCCTAACTAACGTCCATGCTAACTAAGGTCTCCTACAGTAAGAATAGCTCTGATACCAGCTCTGTGGGGACCCCGGACTAGCTGTCCGAAATTCCCTGTTATGTATATAGTTCACGATCCCATGATCATTGTGCCGTGAACACATAACCGAACTGATATCAAATTACACCATCCATTACAAAGCGGAATAAGAAAATTACAATGAGGTCACATGACTATCCTTTACATAATAGCCTCGAAGGGCCTAACTAAACATCAGAGTAGCATCATCACTTCAGCAGCGCAGTACCCAAGTCATCTGCCATAACCCTACAGGCAACTGACTGGGAAGACGTTCCTAGCTCGCATAGACATCGCCAACTCCTTCTTCATCCGTCGGGTTCCTCCAAGTCTGGCCAAGTAAATAGCCAGGGACAAAGCCGTGAGTACATTTGGAATTGTACTCGCAAACCATCAAGAGAGATGCTAACAGAGCTAACTAAAAGAGACAAGAGAGGAAGAATAGTTTCTCTTGTGGATATAGCATGTGAAAGAGAATCAGTTTCTCTTGTGGATACAACATGCAGAAGACAAGCAGTTTCTCTTGTGGATATAGCATGTGAAAGAGAATCAGTTTCTCTTGTGGATATAGCATCCCGACATCGCAATTGATGGAGACACTATAGTGGTACTATGACATCTCTATATCTTTATTTAAGAAGATACTTGAAAAGATAGCTATGACATATCTATATCTTTATTGAAGAATAGTTCCTCTGCATGAAACACTAGGAGAAGTCCCCCACTTTGTTTTATTTTCACCCGACCATCTCCATATGGTCGACACACGCCTTTCCCGTACCCTTCCGGTACATCCAACACACATTTCCTTTGTAAAGCATTTAACACAACAAAACTCAAGCCTAGGTTAAGGTAGGCCTTTGCAACCCGTCCATGACCGCGGACGCGGCTATTCGAATAGATTTGACTCTGCAGAGTTTGCACACTTTCCCCACAACTATCCGGATACCTATCGTGTGGGCATCATCCCCGCATAACAACATATGCCACGACGGATACCCGAACATAACCTTTCGCTTGTCTCCACTGGCATGAGTCCTTCCCTGCGGGCTTAAACCTTCCAGGCACCCCGGCAGCATACCTCCTTTTTGAGCGTATCTCCGGCGCCACGACAGAAGACCCTCAGTAATCGTCCGGCTATAGACAACTACAGTGTATTGCCTCCTCCAGAGCGCAATCCGGCGTCAGAGGTCATCGTGACCCTCCTAGAGAGTTGTGAAGGTGTCTCATGTCAGCTTCAACAAACTAGGGCTAAGCCCCGTGCCCATGTTGGGGTAGAGTGGTTGCGCTATAAAAGTTGGGCTGGCGTACACTTATAGGCAGTGCTCCTTTAAAAACATTTTACCCACACTTCCTTTATTTGCCAACAACCAACCATATTCCTCCGAACAACCTTGTTCAAAACATTTGCTTTTCCACAACATACACTTGGGTAGAGTTAACTTACCCAAGGTATATTCCTCCAACATCCTTGTCCAAAAACTTTGCCTTTCCAAAACATACGCTTGGGTAGAGTTAACTTACCCAAGGTTTTCACAAACATTTACAACAAGGTAAGCCTTGAGGGGTTCCCAACCTATAGTTTCATGAGTGGAACTACTATTGCACTATGGCCGATATGAGAGTCATCTTGCCATAGAAGGTATAAAAGGAGTAATGGGTGAATCATACTTGCTTAAGGTAAGCATGTATCATGACAACACAAGGAGGAGTGTACTCTCAGATTTGTGGTGCCATCTATACAATTTAGATAGTGGAGTATCACTATCCAACATACTCTCCAATATGGTACAAAGGCATACCTCTCTCATTTTGAGAATACACCACGATCATGACATTGATACCTCTAAACTACAAAAGTGGTGGGTGTGGTGTAAGTTACTATCTTGAGATGGAACATGCTCAAGTTGAGCATACAAGATAACTAAGTGGAATAGCACGGCCATGATACCATGCATCCCATAATCACAAAGACAATAGTGGAGTATCACCACTAGGGAGTACTCCACTAGCAACCAATTATAGATGACAATATTAAGGAGAACAACACACATAGAACCAAGGTGCTCTGAACATCAACAAAGGACATCCAACTAGACACCGAATGAGAGATCAAAAAATGGCTTGCCTTGGCTTATTTGTCCCCGGACTTCTTCAACTCCATCGATATAAGAATCCCAACAACATAAATAAAATCCTCGTCCGATTCCACTTCTTCTTCTTCTCCGAAATTGTTCGCATGTATCGCCGGAAAATAAAAAGGAACACAATCAATCACATTGCACCAACAAAAAAAACATACAACAATCATCAATCAAAAGCTAACCACTCTACTAAAGCTAACGTATTGAGGACTTATAGATACCACAAACAACTTAAAGATAACCCATTTTATTTACCTAGTAAAGGTATGAGAGTGCCACGACTTAGCAATTTCCTCTCTCGGTATCACCATGGCACAAACTAAGTATCCCCTGGTAGATAACATCATAAAGAGGACAAGTGCATTAGTTTGGCATCACAAACATTCATATTATAATTTGAAACATTTTTGGAAAAGCGGAAATCAGTTTTTCCTAATTTAGTTTGCTCACATAACACAACATCCAAAATCGGAAGCAAACCATATACCACATCATTTGGAAACTTAAGCAAAACAATAGGGCTAATGTTAAGTTGCAGAGGTTTTGTTTTGCAAGCATAAAACAAAGGTTGTCCAATTCTAAGAAAAAGAGTTGGACAAGGGTTTTAAGTAAACCAAAAAGTTTTGATCCAACAACTCATATAGCACACACATGTTAATATCGGTAACCAATATGCATGAACAGAGACTAACAGTATTTTTCCTAGATGACCAGTACTAATACAAGACTAACCCAATTGGAATCACCCAAAAATATTAAACCTACAATTTTAGGAATTTCTTTGAATCAGACTGTACAGAAAACAAGATCTGTAAGCCATAAATCGTAGAAAAATCCTAAAAATATGAGACCACTGGCATTTGAAAGATATTAAAACAGAGATGCATACACAATTGGATTTGGGTTCAAATTGTTTCTGAAACTCTCATAAATGGATTAACAAGGTTACTGCATGTCTTTACCATTTGCTTTACCTCTGGATTTACACAACAGATAAAGGTTTGAAACTTCTTTGAGATGATTAAGAAAACATTCAGTACTCCTACAGAATTGGAATCACAAAATTAGGTTCAAAGATGGATTTTTGGTGATTTAAAAGCTAACAGCCATGTCTGCAGAACACACAGAATAAGTTTAATTCACCAAAAATAGTACAAAACTCATAAAAATATGAGGTCAGCTTCGTCTGAACGGTATTGAAAAGCTGGTTCTTACCCAATTTGTTTCATTCAAGAATTCGTTTCCAAGCTCCTGGTTTAATTCGACAAAGTCAGATCTGACCACATCTTGATCTGTGAACCATTTAAATTTCAGGAGGTCATTTCAAGTGAAACCAATGCCAAAATGAAAGTACTGAAGAGGGCTTTCACCCACAGTTGAGTTTGCTCAATAAGGTTTTGTAAAACGGAACAAAGCTAACAAACAGTGATTCCGCATGTTTACAGAACTTTATTTACCTAGTATTATCCGTAACGAATTTGAGGATGAGACCAACTCCAAGTTCTAGATCTTTTCAATATCTGTCTGTGGAACTTTGAATAACTCGATTTGGATCTGCACACGAGTTTTGGCGGATTTTACAAGTTCGTACCAGAATCTGAAACAGCAAGATTACACAAATTACTGCAAGGTTTTGGACGAACTTTGGTCAAGAGCTTCAGATCTGAGGATTGCTCAACCTTCTCCATGCTTGGACCAACATGCACCTGCATCAAGATCCAATCTCGTGAGAGGGGAAAAGAGAAAGAGAGCTGGATCCATCTAAGGTTAGGGGAGAAGAGAGTGAGAGGGATGCTCTCATGGTGAGGAGGAGCTTGAGGGAGGAGGGAGCTTCATCTTGGTGAGCTTTCCATGGCCATGGCCGGCCATGGAGCTTAGGAGGAGCAGCAATTTCGTGGGTAGAGATAGGAGGAGAATGTGAGGGAGTGGAGAGTGAAGGAAATGAAGCAAAAGGGGAGGAGTAGCCGGCCAAGGGCCAATTTATAGAGGGAGAGGGGTGGCTGCCTCCTTTTTTTATTGGCCAAGGAAGGTGGCTGCCCATTTATTGATTGGGTTAGGTGGGAGGCAAGACTTGTGGAGCAAGGAAAAGAAGAGGAAGGGCTGGCCGAAAATCTTGCCATGGCCGGCTCCTTCATGTGCCACTCAAAAATGAACAAAGAGAGAGAGATGCACAACATCCATGTGAATAGATCAAGGCATGATGTTGAGGAGGTAATGTCAATGAGTGATTTTGATGATGATAAGATTAGGAGTAAATACATAAAAGTAGAAAGGAGTATGAGGGTGGCATGTGCCATGTGCCATGAGAATAATCTCCACCACTTTGGTTGAGACCAACTTATGATGAAGATAGCTCCCAAGGTATAGTGGATGAATAAAAGTTTTCATTAGAATCTTAAAATTGAAAAGATTGAGATTGACCACATGCAACAATGCATGAGCATGCCAAGGTAGATGGGGTGGTGATAGTGGTTTAGGCAATGGTAGAGCAAGGTTAAGAGAGATGGTGAGAGAAGTAACCATATACCCATAATGATGAATATGGTGACATAAATTATGAATTCACGAGGTCAAGGTGATGATGGAAAAGAATATGAATTGCTCTACAAATGAGAGGTCAATTGGGAGTGGTTTGAAAGTATCAAATGATCATCCATTTGATCAAGAATTGGAGGATGAAGGAACATTATGGGGTAGATCAGAGATGTACACAAGATGTGCAAGAGTTGTCATTTGAAATAGAACTTATTTGAAAAGTATTTGAGACACCTCAATTGTCTAGGGACAATTGGGAATGAACTCAAGTGAAATGGAATTTGAAAATGTTGAAAGGAAACTAGTTGGAACATAGGAGTTCAAAATATTCTACTTACTTTCTCAAGTAAAGTAGAGTTTTTCTTAAATGTAAAATAAGCAAGAGGAAACCAAGAAATGGTATAAGTACCATAAACAAGCCTTTTGTTAAAAAGAAAACAAAATAGAAAGTAATGTTTCAGAAATCAGTACTTGTTACAAATGGGATGAAAAACAAAACCCATTTCAGTTCTTTGTTTTCTTTGAAGAATTATCTTGAAAGGAGTTAATAAAACTAGAAGTAGTTTTGTGATCAAAACTAGAGAAGGAAAAACAATAGGGTTTTTGAGAAAGAAAACTTAATTTAGGGAGAAGTGTTCTCAAGGGTAGATGGTGGCTACAAGATGTACCCATCATTCCCACTCTTGGTTTTGTGAAGATTAAACTTGGATTAGAATAAAAATAAGAGGTAAAAGAGGAAGAAGTGATCTAGTGCTGAAACACTGGATAGGGTATAAGATCAAGTGGAAAATATATGTCGCAAGGATAGTCTAAGACATGCAAGTCGTGGAGGTTGAAGAGGGTGTTGCATAGATGAGATCCATGCATTGAGGCTACCAAAAACAGTGGTGGTTGTTTAGATATCAACTGCCTAAGTCTGAAACTTTTAAGTAGGCATACCCATGTTGTCATCAGGAGAGAGGTTGGATGTATTAAGAAGGAAAACAATTCTTCCTAAGCCACGCATGTTTTTATTTGGTGAGTTGCTCGTTTAACCACTAGAGGTGTTGTTCTTAAGGGTAGCTCAAATCAAAACTCAACAAGCAAATCAAGACAATTCATCTACCAACAGATCAAGGCAATTCATCATAACAAACAGATCAAGGCAATTCATCTTAATTAGTCTATAGAAAAAGTTTTTGTTCCCCCTAATTTTTGCACTTTGGATAATTAAACATGTTTGCAAAAGTGGGGCGTTACAATAAACTCGGAGAAGTGGAATGTTCTGGTGAAGGATGCCAAGCCTCACTTGAAGAAACTCATCGCCTTCCTTGACCGGACGTCTTCCGCTTCTGCTAGCATTGCTCGGATGGAGGTCAAGTAGACCAACCCATGTCTCTTTTGTCTTTTCTCTTTTTGTAGCCAACGCCACCTTTTGTTGCTCCCGAAAATTTGTATGGGATCTCTAGGAGCCATCTTTTGTAAGGACTCGCCTTGTGTAAATGTGCTGAATATGAATGAAAAATGTTCCTTGCCGAATGATTGATGTCGATCTTTCTTATCTTCCACTTGATTTTTGATAACTATACTGGAGCCACCGGACCTTCCAACGCTTCGCCCACCACTTCTCATTCTGCGAGAGCTCCTGGCGGCATTTCCTTGGATATTACATCGTGTGCCGATTCGACTCAGCAAGAGATGGCCGATCTGCGACAACAATTGCAGGCGATGAAGAAGCAGGTTGTGGTAGTTATGGATCAGTCTCGTAAATCCTCGGATCGTGAGCAAGTTGCTCTTTGTCAGGCGCAAGAAGCTCTTGATTTGAAGGAATCGGCGACTGCTAGCGCCACACGATCTGCTCAACACGAGAGCTACATGCTTGACTTGATGACTGCTGCAAGTCAGGATATGCTGGTAATGTTTCTTTTTATCTTGATGATTCCTTGGTATTCTTTGTATTCCTTCCTGTGCTATATTGTTTTTTCCCTATGTCGCTCACATGCTCGTTTCTTGATGATGCCGCCGAAGAACAAAGGGTAAACTCGCGGGTCGAGGCTCTTCTTCGGCTTGCTCGGGAAACCGACATTGATTTCTGGGCAGATCAAGATCGCACTCGCTGAATTGTGCAATTTCAGGATCGAGAAACCCGAGTTCGGGATTTCTTTGACTTCTGCACTAGTACCTTGGGCATGGTATATAATTTCGTGTTTCCTCCAAACCCTCAACCCAATAATCTTCCTGAGCTTATGGGTAAATTCAAGGACGTGTGCAGCATCCATGATTTTGTAAAGGCTCAGATGATCGCTGGTGCCAAGTTATCCTTGATCTAGTTGAAGATATGCCATTCAAAGTTGGATTTTGGTATAGTTTTCGACACATTTTAGCGCAAAGCATTGACGAGAAGAGTGGGAATTGACAAGTATGATGCGATTGTATCCCTTGTTGCCGAGATAATGGTTGATGAACTTCTTCGGGTCGATACGGCTTAATTCAAGGAATTTTGATATACTGATTCCACTCCAAATGTTTGTTCTGCAGGGGAGAACATCAACATAGATAGTTTGATATAGGAACTCTTTTTCTGTTCTCTTAGATGCGTTAGGTTTGGGCCAAATGCAGATATGCACATATTGTAAGTCGTGTATATTGTAACTATCATTGCGAGACTCATGCAAAGCCAAGGCAATTTCTTTATGTTATGTTTTTTCCCTTTGAGGCCCCGAGTATCTCGGCTGACGTGACTATATTTATTGTTCGCGAGGTTTTTCATGGAACCAAGGCGTGTAAATTAATATATGCTTTGAAGTAGAATATATTGTAAATTTGTCAGGTTTGAGCCCCCGAGCAAAGCTTGAAAAGAGTATATGCCATCACTCTTTTTATTTCAACCATGCTATATTGCAGGATCGCAAGCCCGCCTCATTAAAAACCTTCCAGCCGCACTCGGTGCCCTGAAAGGAAAAGAGTGCGTCTGAAAACTTGCGAGCTCTTCAGATACAATGTATGCTTACATAGTTGATACTATATTGATTTCTACGGGTAGAAACGCCGTAGCTGCACCACGTTCCATGGGTTTGGTTCATCCTTGCCTGATTTCTTGTCCTTCAACCGATAAGCTCCTCCTGGAATAACTTCAGTATATGGTCCCAACCATGGAGATTCAAATTTCTCGTGTCCATCTTGTGTGAGTCGAAGGACTAGATCGCCAACTTGAAAGGACCTAGGCCGCAAACGTCGGTTGTGATAATTTTTGAGATTCTGCTGATACGCGCTTACTCTTGATAGTACCTCATATCTCGCTTCATCGAGTGCGTCAACATCATCCTCCCGCGCCTTCTACAAAGTTTCCTCTGCATATTCCGCGACTCTGGGGGAGTTGTGTTCTATTTCTATCGAAAGCACTACTTCGGCTCCATGGATGAAGAGGAACGGTGTTTCTTTAGTGCCGCGTTCGGTGTTGTTCGTAAACTCCACAATACGTAAGGCAGCTCGTCGACCCAGGTGTGTCGTGCTTTCTCCAGTGGTGTTAACAGACGCTTCTTGATACCATTACTGAAAAGACCATTAGTTTGTGGGTGCGCCACCAATACGAACTGTAGCTCCATGCCCACACCTGCACAGTAGTCCTTAAATTCTCGGGACGTGAAATTGTTGCCATTGTTCGTAACTATACTGTTGGGGACGCCGAACCGAAAAACTATCCCCTTGATGAAGTTCGTCGCCAATGTTGCATCTGCCGAAGTTACTGGTACTGCTTTGATCCACTTGGTGAATTTATCGACAACCACTAGAAAATACACGTGTCCTCCTGGCGAGGACTTGTGTAATTTTCCCACCATGTCAAGCCCCGATTGTGCGAAAGGCCATGCCAATGGTATTGGCATTAATTCTGCTGCTGGAGAGTGGGGTTTGGATGTGAATCTCTGACACGTGTTGCAAGTGTGTACTATGTCTTTTGCATCCTCTATTGCCATCAGCCAATAAAACCCTGCGCGAAAAGCTTTGGCTGCTATTGCTCGACTGCTTGCGTGTTGGCCGCATATTCCTTCGCGTATATCTTTTAATATAACTCGCCCTTCTTCGGGTGTGACGCATCTCTGCAATACTCCTGAGATGCTTCGTTTGTATAGTTCTCCCTTAACCACGGTGAAGGCCTTGGATCGTCGAATAACTCGCCTTTCTTCAACCGGATCTTCAGGTATCTCTTTCTTCGTGATATACGACAGGTAAACCTGCATCCAGGGAATTTGGATCATCATGACTTCCTCTGGTTCCTCCTCATCTTTCGACGTATGTGTTTCTGGAGCTGCTAGAGCCCCCGAGTCTTTCTTGGATTTCTCCATTTTCTTTGGCTGCTTCGGCGCCTTCTTCACCTTGGTTGATCTCTCACTGATCTCTTCCCAAAAGACTCCAGGTGGTATGGGGAGGCACTGCGAGCCGATGTTTGCCAGAACGTCGGCTACATCATTGTTAAGTCTGCTGATGTGATTAACTTCACAGCCGTCGAAGGTTTTCTCGAGTTCGTTACATACCTCCTTATACGCTATCATGTTGTCATTGACTGCGTAGCACTTGTTCATAACCTGTTGAGCCACCAACTGGGAGTCGCCGAAGATTTTTAAGCGAGTAGCGCCGCACGCCTTTGCCATCTTCATCCCGTGAATCAGGGCTTCATATTCTGCCTCATTATTGGATGCGTTCGGGAAGGTCATCCGCAATATGTACTTCATCTTGTCACCATGTGGTGAAACAACCACCACGCCTTCTCCTGCTCCTTCCAATTTCTTGGACCCGTCGAAATTCAAGTGTGAGGTACTCGATAAATCTGGGGGGTCCCGTATTTTGAAGTTCCATCCACTCTGCGAGAAAGTCCGGCAGAATTTGTGACTTGATCGCCTTTCTTTTTTCGTATGTGATGTCCCGAGAGGAAAGCTCGATTCCCCAAAGGGAGACACAGCCTGTAGCTTCTGGGTTGTTCAGTATATTCGAGAGAGGAACCTCATTGACAACTATTATCGGGTGCACCGAAAAATAGTGTCTTAACTTCCATGCTGACATGAAAACTCTGTAAGCTAGCTTCTAATATTGCGGGTAGCATTGTTTCGATGGTGATAAAACTTCACTAAGGAAATATATCGGCCGCTCAACCCCATGAATCTTCCCTTCTTCATCTCGTTCGACACCGAGGACTGTGCTGACCACCTGAGGTATGGACGCAATATATAACATCAGCGGTTATTTTTCCTGAGGTGCCACCAGTACTGGTGGTGTCGAGATAGTTTGCTTTAGATGCTCAAAAGCTTTGTCTGCTTCCTCATTCGACTCGAATTTTCCCCTTGTTTGATAAGCGCGTAAAAGGGCAGCGCTTTTTCTCCCAACCTGGCGATGAACCTGATCAAAGCTGTGACACGCCAGTCAGCTGCTGTATTTCCTTGAGCTTTGTTGGTTTTCTCATTGTCAAGATAGCCTGTATTTTCTCGGGGTTAGCCTCGATTCCCCTGGCTGACACTAAGTATCTGAGGAATTCTCCTGCAGGAACACCGAAGGAACATTTTGTCGGGTTCAGCTTCAGGCGGAACTTGTCGAGGTTGTCGAAGATTTCCTTGAGATCATCGATCAGGGATGATCCTTGCTTTGTTGTTATCATGACATCGTCGTTGTACATTTGAAATTTTTTTCCAATCTTCATGGGCAAGCACTTCTGCATCATCCGCTGGTACGTGGCTCCCGTGTTTTTCAACCCGAAGGGCATTGTTCTGTAGCAGAACACACCATAAGGAGTTATGAAAGCGGTTTTGACTTCACCTTCTTCTTTCAAGCGGATCTGATTGTAACCAGAATACGCACCGAGGAAGGAAAGACGTTCGCAACCTGCCGTGGAATCAATAATTTGGTCGATCCTCGGGAGGGGGAAGTGATCCTTTGGACAATGTTTATTGAGACACGTGAAATCAACGCACATGCGAAGGACTTCAGTGTTTTTCTTCGGCACTAGCACTGGGTTAGCGACCCACGTGGCCTCAGTGTGCAGCTCCTTGATGAAACCCGCTTCTTAGAGTTGACGAATTTCAGATAGCATGGCTTTGCGGTTTGGCTCGGAGAATCGCCGCAAAGGTTGTCGAATTGGTCTAGCTCTCGGATCTAGATTGAGAGGGTGCTCGGCAAGTTCCCTAGGTACTCCTGGCATGTCAGCTAGACACCATGCAAAGATTTCCCATCGCTCACGGAGGAACTCAACGAGCGCGCTTTCCTATGCGCTGTTCAAGTTGGACGCGATGGATGTCGTCTTTTTTGGATCTGTCGGGTGGATCTGCTGTCGAGGGTACTCCTCGGCGATGGCCTCCGATTGGGGCTTAGGGTTGATGGAATCCTGCAGGCTGACTCGAGACATCGGTTCACAGACAAGCGGGGAGAGCGATTTACCCAGGTTCGGGGCCCTCGATGAGGTAAAACCCTTACGTCCTGCCTGTCTGATCTTGATTATGAAGATATTGGGTTACAATGGGATGCCGAATAGTTCGGCTGAGATCTCGTCGAGAGGCTAAGTGCTATGGTGACCTAGCTCTAGACTTTTGGTGGCTAAGATTGCTAAGATTGATTGTGTCCCTCGGCAGCCCCTCTCCTGGCCTTTATATAAGGGGCCAGGTCTCAAGAGGTCTAACCGAGTACGACTAGGTTTACAGTAGTTTTAAATCTAATCTTTCCTTGTTCGGCTACTTCCTTGTCTTGCCCGCCAAGGAATCTTCTGGTGCACCATCCAGGTGGCTCGTCTCGCCTCCAAGTGCCTTCATGGGCCTCCAACTAGATAATGTAGGATAGGGCAATGTCGGTTACCCGAAGGATAATGCCCACGTCAGTAGCCCCCGAGTGTCTAGCCGAACATAGTTCGGGTAGAGACTGAAGCATGCCTCCTCTTAATGTTCTTCTCCTTGATTGTTCTTGTTCATCTTGAATCAGCGTCATCTTCTTCTGTCGGGTCCGCGTCCAGCGCTCCCGATGGGAGTAGCCCCCGAGTCTAGGTACGGATGCTTGCAATCCGTGCGTAGACTCAAGTTGTACCACTCGAACGTTCTGCTCTGCCGAAGTTTTTCTGCAAATCTTCATAGGTCATCCGATATATTTTCCGCATGCAAGGGATAATGAGTAACGTGCCCAACTTTTGCTGGTTAACTACCGATGGCAAAACAACATTACCCTACACAGAATCAAGTCCCCGGGCATGATCCTGGAGTGCAAAAAAGTTCTGTCGGGTGCGAGTCCAGCGCTCCCGATGGGAGTAGCCCCCGAGTCTGGGCACGGGTGCTTGCAACCGGGTGCAGACTCGAGCAATCATATTTTTCTTCAATCTTTTTCCTTCGAATCCTTATTCCGTCGGGTGCGCTTCCAGCGCTCCCGATGGGAGTAGCCCCCGAGTCTAAGTGCAGATGCTCGCAATCTGTGCATAGACTCAAGTTCATCATCCGATACCTTTTTTATTCCTTCGAGTGCTTTGAGCATTCCTCACGACGTCATTGATGATGTTTTACTGACATCTTGATTTTGACTGATAAGACGCGACCCGCTGGGCCCATGCTTTCTCTGTCTGGCCCTATTTTTAAGCAATATCCGCCCTTCTCGCGCAGTTACCAAGGCACCTCGATTTCCGCAATCATCATTGGAAAAAGGTCCACTTAATGAACTGGCAGCAATGATACGTGCCCACGCAGTCCTCTCTTAAAATCTCCAAAGGACGAAAATCTCTAATCTTCTCCCATGTTTTCCGTAGCATCTTCTTGTCCTTGTCCTTCTTCTTCTTCCTTTCTTCGCAACCGCTGCGCCGCCACCACCGCTTTTCCGATTCTCCCCAGATCTCGCAATGGTGAAGAAGAAGAGCCTCACTGCCGCCGCCAGTTCCACGAGCGGTGGCGCCGCCGCCAAATCCTCCTCGAATCTTCCGAAGAGGAGTGCTCCAGATGCTCCTCCTCCAGCTCCGACGCCGCCAGCGCTGCCAGGCCCGATAGCCAAACCTGGGGATTGGCTAGCGTCATCCATCACGAAACGTGATGAGAAGAGGGCCCGAAGCCTCGGGTTAATCTCCTCCGACGAGGGGAATGTGATTCTTCCAGGTGCGATTTCTCGGCCCAATCCCCCTGCTGGCTTTACCGTGGTGTTCCTGTCGTTCTTGTATCGGGGTCTCTCGCTTCCTGCACATGAATTCCTTCTTCATCTTCTGCGGACTTACGAAATCCAACTGTGGGAACTCACTCCTAACTCAATCCTTCACGTTGCTGTGTTCATCACCCTCTGCGAGGCGTTTTTGGGCATTGAGCCTCATTTTGGGTTGTGGAAAAAGTTCTTTTATGTAAAGAGGTACAGCTGTGGTAATGGATCTTTTGTCATCGGAGGAGTGGGGTTTGTGGCTCGTTCAGGGGTTAACTATTTCAGTTTACCAATGAGAGAATATGTGCAAGGATGGAGACTGAAATGGTTTTATGTCAAGGATTCCTTGACAACCGAGGACCAGCTTCCTTGCTTTGCCGACGTCCTCGAAGCCAAGCCTAAGGATTCTTGGAAGAACATTCTCTCTCCCGACGAAAGGGCAGCAGCCGACGAATTATTTGCCAAATTTCTTCAAATCAAAGAGGCTGATGGTCAAACTATGATTGGCACAGAGGTGGCAGCGGTGTTCTTGAAACGTCAAGTCCAACCAGTCATGGCCAGAGTTCGTCCGATGTGGTTGTATTCGGGTCCGAAGGATGAAACCAGGATAAATATTGCTGAACTGTCGGAAAAGGAATTGCTTGATGAAGTCCGTCGCCTTACTCTCTTTAGTCAGGAAGACTCGATCCCATTGATATCTTCTTATACTCCCCTTGATGTTGATCATCCATCGTCAGAGGTAATTTTCCTTCTCATACTCTTATTATGCTGCTTCCACTTAGTCGACATAATTACTATTGTTATTATTTGTTCTTTTCTTCGACAGATCCCCATAGTTTCTGGAAACTTGCATGATTCGCCGAATGATACCTCTGAAGGAAGAGGCTCCTCAGTCCCTATTGATTTTCATACTGTCGAACACACAAGCCCAGAGAGCGAACACGATGATCCGATAGATTCTGAAGCTGGCCACACCGATCTTCCTTCCTCAGCCGAAGATGCTTGCGACACAGAGGGTTCAGTGCGTGATGATGACGCTGATCGTGATGCCTTTGTTAATGCAGCTGTGGAGGAGACCAGGGCTTCACCCGTGAAGAGATCAACCGGCGGCTTCGCCGATGAAGACGATCTCTTTGATATGTAAGCGCCTTCTTCCATGAATTCATATTCCGTCCTTTATTTCTCGTATTTATTTCATAACTTTTGTCAGTCGCTTCCTCTCGCAGTGACGAAGGTTTCATTGAGCCTCCGCCTAAGAAAGCCAAATCTGGCGCTGCTCCTCTGGACGTCGCGGCTTCCGAAGCTTCGGCTCCTAAGGCAGCCCCCGCGGCCCAAGTATCGACTGCTTCCTCCCTTTCCAAGGGGAAAGATGTTCCTTCAACTGATGCCGCCACGACTCCTCCTTCTGTAAGTCTTTCTGATTACAACGCGAATTTCCTGGAGTGTGCCTTGTCTAATGATTCTTTGTCAAACATCCTTCTTCCTTAAGGACATGCGGGCTGTTATATCCTCTTTGGAGGCCTTCGCCTCCCAATTCACTTCTCTGGAGGCAGACAAGGTTCGGCTGCAAAAGGAAGTTAAATCTTCTTCCTCGAAGTTGGATGGCGCAGTCAAGATAGCTGCCGAAGCTCGCCAAGAGGTCGACTCCCTGAAGGAGGAACTGGGCAAGCTAAAGGAAAAGCTGAAAGAAGAGGAGGCGTCTAGGATGGCTGCCGAGGCTCGGGCAGCTGAAAAAGATGAACTCCTTCGCCAGTCTTCCTTGGCTTTGCTTGGTAATCTCTTTTATACTTCTCCGTCGATTATTGCACTTACGAATTCGATCTTTTTTCAGTAATTCATTCTGTTTCATTTTCTTGCAGAGGCCGCCGACATCCCTGCCAATGCTTTGGAAAAAATTCCAAACAACTCTCCGGCAAACGGTGTGTCGATGACTCTCGCCTCCCACCAGCTTACACGGGAGCTTCTTGAAAAGGGGAAAGGTGCCATGGCGCGGATGCACTCGATGATCTTCCCCAAGATCAGTCAAGACAAGACTCTGGGGCAGTTGATCGATGCCTTCGCAGTCGACACCAAGGAGGTTATCGAGGTATTCAAACGCACTTCGCGTACCTATGGTGCTCTCCTAGCCTTCCAACTTATGATGGGTCATGGCTTCAAGGCCGATATTGAAAAGATGTCTAAGCAGCTGCCGAAAGAGCAAGATGGGCGGTTCATTGATTTAAGCGTCTTCAAAGCGTCGGCCCTTAAGTGTGCACGCCAGCTCCTTGAGCTGCTTTCATCAAGGAAGATGTCGGCAGGCCCCAGTTTATCGACTCAGACCCAAGCCCTTTGACTTTTGTAACAAACTTTTCTTTGAGCTGATGTGAAACAATGTTTTGTCGCAAAACTTATGTTTGTAATAAACTCCTTGCTAGCAATGTTGCTAGTACACCCTTGTTATGATATTTTCACTTGCACTTCTCCCGATGGGAGTACCTTCTGATGCTGATGCGAAGCGATCCGTCATGCTTTTGACGCTTTTCCTTGCAGGTGTTCCCAGTGCCCGCATTTGTTGACGATTCTTCGGGTGCTCTTTCTGAAGATGATCGAATCCAACGTATGAAGGATCGGATCGCGCAGTTGGAAAAGGATCTGCACAGCACCTATGCCTTGGCTGCTATTATCAAGAAGAAGGGCGAGATTGCGGCCGAAGTAGAGCGGTACGCTCTTACTGAACTGCAAAAAGCCACCGAAAGTTTGAACTGTAAGTTCCCTGGTCTTTGCGCTCGTTTCTCTTTTGTCAACAACGCATTGTCTGATCCTCTATTAATTCCTTTGCCAGTCATAGCTCTGAACCGTGCTGAAGAGAACAAGCGGATTCACGAACGCGTGAACGCATTAACCTAGCTGTCATCAGCTGACGAAATTTTCTGGAGGGAGCACTCGAAAGCTTCGGCTGTTGCTCAGTTCCAAGATCGGGTCCAGCAAGTCCACCACTTCTTCGATAAGTGTTACAAGGGACTCAGAGTAATATGGAAGACAATGTTTCCGTTGAACGCAGTTCCTCCCACGCTGTTGACTTTAATGTCAGAATTCAACAACGCCAAGAAGGTCAAGAACCTGGTACGTGCCCAAGTGTTTGAGGGAGCTAGGTTTACGCTTGCCCTCGTCCTTGCACGGTATCCTTCAGCAGACTTGCTATCCATTGCTAATGCAACAGGTGATTTGGAGTTTCTGTATCCGAAGGTTGTACTACCGTCCAATGTAATTGTCGATAGGCTAGAAAGGGACTCAAAGGTACCTGAAGAAAAAGACACTCTGCAAGGGTAATTCATGATTAAGTTTGTTTTGCAAATAGGTATTCTGGCTACTTCATCCAAGTGTTTGGATTGCGTAATCGAGACCTTTTGTTCGGTAGATACATGTATATGTATTTTTACCGTGCCAATGCCGTTGGCAAATTTTGAAGGGACAAATCTTAATTGCATGTATGTGTATTCGTTGGTCAGCAAATTATTTGAGTGATCAGCTCGTGTTGCAGGTCTTGCTAAACCCGTTGTATGTGCAACTTTGCTTTCAACCGATGTATGTTTTGACAGCGGCTCCCGAATATATCGGGTGCGATGACTTCTGCCAATGAGCCCGTTGTTCTTTGATATTTCCATGTGGTTTGTGTTTATATGTATTTCCGAACTCTTACTATTTACGGCGCTCGTAGAGGCATCTATAGCAGAGGGAAGGGTTAGTATCCTTGTTTTATTTTGCATCCTGTAGCACTCGTAGAGGCTTTTTCGGAGCACGATCTTTTGCCGCGCACTATGTTGTACCATTGTTCGCCAAGGGGCGTAGGCAAGGTTTACAACGATGCGGTTTAGGTGCTCCAATTAACTGCAATGCTTTTCAAGGAATCAAAACTTAAGTTCTCATTAATAATAAAAACACGGGACTAAAAGGACGAAAAGGAAGAGCCCTGTTTGAAAAGAAAGGGGAAGCTAAACACTAGTAGATTGCTTAAGCAAGGAAGGGGTTCTTCTCATCTTCTGGCTTGTTCACCATGTTGGTCGTTTTCGAAGCGTCATTGATTTCACTAGAGGTCTGGGCAGCGATTGTCAGTGTCTTGTTGTCTCCTATGTCTTCTGTACTATCAGCTGCCGAAGCTTTTGCTGCCGAAGCTTGAGCTGCAGAAGTTTGTGCTGCCGAAGCTTCAAGAGCAAGGTCGGCTGGCTTCTTCTTTGCTCCTCTGACGCGTTCTTCTTCCTTACTATCGCGTGACAACGACTTCGAAGGAAGGTCAGTAATTTCCTGCTTCACTCCAAACTTTGCGGCAATCCTCTGAAAGTCGCGATCACAATTGTCCGAGCGTGAGAAACTTCCATAGACTGTGATATTTGTCCCGTTGCTCCCAGGTATTTTCAGCTTGAGGTATGCGTAGTGTGGTACAGCCATGAACTTGGCATAAGCTGGCCTCCCGAGTATAGCGTGATACTGCGACTCCCAGTTCATGACTTCGAACTCGATCTTCTCCTTCCTGAAGTTGTCGGGTTTGCCGAAGACGACGTTCAGGTAAACTTTGCCAAGACAGTACGCCGGCGAAGTAGGGAGAATTCCATGGAAACAGGTGTCAGAATCCTCTAGCATTTTCATGGTGATCCCCATACTTTTGATTGTGTCAACGAATATCAGGTTTAGCCCGCTTCCACCATCCATGAAAACTTTGCTCATCTTGAAGCCCCCAATTTGTGCCTCGACTACTAGGGCAGCGTGTCCTGGTTTTGGTATGGTCATCGGGTGATCTGCTCGGCTGAACGTAATGCTCTGAGACGACCACTCGACATACTCAGGGATGTTTGCCATGATACTTTCTGCCAGATTGATTTCTCGGGTAAGCTTCTTCATTTCTCTTCTGGAGACACCCGTTCTATGGATCATGCTCATTTGCCCACGTGGTGGTGGAAACGCCTCGTTGGGTTGATGCGGCTGCGCCTGCTGGACCTGGTGCTGCGGTGGTGGTGGTGGTGGTGAAGGTTGCTGCGGCTGCTGCTGCATGAGTTCCTGCATTTCAATGAACTGTCTACAATCTCTGAGCAGGTGGCTTGACTTTACTTTGTTATCCTTGGAGTCGATGTACGAGTGCAGGTAGCAGGGAGCGTTTATCTGTTCGGCGTAGGGTAACTTGGGAGTCCTCTGTGGTCGTGGTTTGTAGTTACCACGGTTTCCAGAGTTGTTCCGATTGCCGTCCTGCCGATCGTCTCGCTTGTCGTCATACCGATCATCCTGTCGATCAGAGTATCCTGCGGCTACTAGATTACTGTCGTCGTAACTGCGGTTTTTCCTATTCCTATGGCGATCCCTTCGTCCACCCGAGTCGTGCTTCGGTTGGTCGTCGTCTTCGTCGTCGTTGCGCTGTCGCGGCTTCCGTACGTTGTCCTCGCCATCAGCCTAGCTGTTGACGATTTCCATTAACTTGGTTATGGTTTTTAGTTTTTTGCGCCCGAGTTCCCCTATGTAGCTTTCTCGTCGGATGCCATCACTGAAGGCATCGATTGCTCTGTCGACGGAAACATCTTCGGCTGCGTTTAAGAGCTTGGTGAATCTCCCGATGTATGCGCGCATTGATTCCTTCTGCTTCTGCTGACAATGCTGTAATTCCTCAATCCCGACGGGTCTTTTGTACGTTGCTTGGAAATTGGCGACAAAAGTGTCTACTAGATCGTCCCATGACTTGATGGAACCCTTCGGCAGGCCTCTTAACCAAGCGCGTGCTGAATCCTTCAGGTAAAGCTGTAAGCATTGCATCGCTGCTATCTGATTTCCTTTGTGCAGAATCACAGTCTGCAAATAGTCGTCTATCCAGGACCTCGGCTCCTGCTGTCCATCGTATTTGGCGGCATCAGAAGGGGTAGGTTTGAACTTTCTAGGTGGCATCGCCTCGCGGATTTTGTAGCTTAAACAATCGGCTCCCCTTAGCTCGCCATCGTTCTCCTGGCTTTCATCCGAAGAATCACTGTCATATTCCTCCCTAGCGGCGCGTCGTTGCCTTGCTTTGTCGATTCTGCTCTCGGTGATTTCATCTCGAGCGTCTCTCGCATGATGCTTTGAGCCACTAGCATGTAACGTGGTCTTTTCCTTCCGCGGGACCAGATTGTCTCCCAATATTGCGAGACTTTCCACGGCACCTCGGTGGGCTTGAGCCATGGAACCTTCAGGGCACTGATTGATGAGGTATGCAGCGAGGTTGGCGGTCGCTCCCGCGACGGTTTTTGGTCGTGGCATGCCCGCGGTGTCCGTGGTCATAAAGGACTTGGTCAGATTCGATGTTATTTCTCTGGCGTCATCCTCCGAGAGTCTGGATAACCTTGATCGGTGCTTGCCTGCCCCTTGAGTGCTTCGAGAGGCGCTCCCTCGCTTGCCTCTCCGTCGTTCACTAGATTGGTCTGCAGCGGATAGGCGTCTCTCAAGGGTGGCTTGTTCTTTCGACAGGCGCTCCCGGTTTTTCTCCAATATAGAGAGATAAGCGTTGAGGGTTCCAACCGAGGTTCCTGCGGGGAGCGGTGTGTTGTTAAGCACGGCTGCCTTGGCTGCTGCCCACTCTTCCTCTGCGATGGTGTAATCGCTGTTATTGTTACTGGCACTGTTTGCAAAACTTGCTCGTCTGCTGGAGCGGGGTGTGTGATCTTCGTCTCCCATGTTCCTTGCGTTTCCCGTGCTGTTGGCAACATAAACCTGGTGATGTGCCGTTCTTCGGGTGGTGCCTTGGACGATGCTGTCGACACTGTCCTCTCCCGAGGAGTACTGGGCATTACAGATAAACGGCGTGTCGCTTGATCCTAACCCGTGCCTGGTATCGCAGTTCAAGCAGTAGTACGAGGTCATCTCCGAAGATGTGGATTTTTCAGACCCAACCGACATGGGCGACGTCGAACGGGGAGTCGATGGCGCGGGTGAGTTCGTTGAGTTCGTCAGACCAGCCGAAAGGTCGATTGATGACGACGTTCTTGGACCTATCGACCTGGAGGCGAGCGGTTCCAGCAGCCGAAGGACTCCTTCCGAGTTGACGTTGTAGTGGACGCTGCCGAAGGTCATCTCCATGTTTCCTTGTAGATCAGAAAATGTCGAGCGAGACGAGTCGCTGTGCGGGGTGAATTCGTAGGAGCCGAATCGAATCGGGCTTCCCAGAATTGGCGATGATGGTGTCGATGAAGCTGCCGATGACATGACTGGATCTGCCGATGACCGATCTTGCGCCAACAGGTTTGCCACAGACGGCGCCAATTGTTGAGGGTACTCCTCGGCAATGCCCTCCGATTGGGGCTTAGGGTTGATGGAATCCTGCAGGCTGACTCGAGACATCGGTTCACAGACAAGCGGGGAGAGCGATTTACCCAGGTTCGGGGCCCTCGATGAGGTAAAACCCTTACGTCCTGCCTGTTTGATCTTGATTATGAAGATATTGGGTTACAATGGGATGCCGAATAGTTCGGCTGAGATCTCGTCGAGAGGCTAAGTGCTATGGTGACCTAGCTCTAGACTTTTGGTGGCTAAGATTGCTAAGATTGATTGTGTCCCTCGGCAGCCCATCTCCTGGCCTTTATATAAGGGGCCAGGTTTCAAGAGGTCTAACCGAGTACGACTAGGTTTACAGTAGTTTTAAATCTAATCTTTCCTTGTTCGGCTACTTCCTTGTCTTGCCCGCCAAGGAATCTTCTGTTGCGCCATCCAGGTGGCCCGTCTCGCCTCCAAGTGCCTTCATGGGCCTCCAACTAGATAATGTAGGATAGGGCAATGTCGGTTACCCGAAGGGTAATGCCCACGTCATCTGCACTTCCTTAGAATTCTTGGAGGTGTCGAAAGCTTGCTCTTGCAAGGATCTACCTCCGTCGGGTAACACGTCGTAGTTGGGGTGAGCTTCGATGCTTCGTACTCAGCCTGCATCCCGAAGGTTTCAGAGAGCTTGTGAAAGTCCTTGTCGCACTTATTGACAAGGTATTAACTTGTCAATGCCTACGAGTTGTAGACTAGGGTTTCGCTGAAAATAGAGGGCAAGTAGATCTCGAAGGTTTCAGCCGAAAAGGTGCTCGACTATGAAAAACTAGGGTGTATGTTGACAATGATTCGATCCTTTCTTTCTCCCTCGGCTCCCCTTTCTATAGGAGGTGGAGCAGAGCTTTTTGTATCATACAATTTACAAAGTTCGGGAGACATTATTCGAATCTTTCTCGTATTGATACAAGTCTTATTCCTAATCTATCTCAAACTTCCCATATCGATGCTTATTGGGCTTCCGAGCTTCACAATCTTCGGGTCGTGGGCCTTCGATTATCCCCGGGTACCTTATTCGGCAGGCCCATCTGGGATGCCTATGTCAGTAGCCCCCCGAGATTTTGCTTGAATCGCAGAGTTGAGTAAAATATCCATTGTAAAAATAATCCATAAGTTCTATGAATCCTTGTAATATTTTGCTCGAAGTATTTATATCTTGTACAGGGATAACGGTAGATGGGGCTGGTTCATCTGATGGATCAGGTACCAGTTAACTGCTCTTGTGGCAATCCCGCAAAAACCTACTTCAAGGTCAAGTCCCTGGACTCGACCTTTGGATACTAGCTTAATTCGACATGCGCCGCTTAAGGACTTACCATATGCAGAATTCTAGGTAAATTTTTATCGAGTACGTACCTAACGCGTCCGCTAGGATTTTCCTTCGTGTCTGTTGACACAGATAAAGTAGTAGAGTGCATTCGGGTGTGATACCACGCCGCACAGGACGGATCCTGGGGACTTACCTTAGTAAAATATTACGGCATTCAGAGATTTTATCGCGACGGATGCGCTCCGAGAATATATTGTCGAGTGCCTTTGACAACTGCTGGAATGGTATATTTATTCGAGTCATATGATGACATAATATCTTGACTTCCCGATGGGAGTACATAAAGAGTTACGTATAACTCGAAAATGTACGATGATACTTCTTTCTCATATTTCATCGGGTACGCGGTCAACCCCCTGATACGTTGCAAACGTATCTATAACTTTTGATGCTCCATGCTTGTTCTACACCAATTCATCTGTGTTTTATGCGCACTTTGCATCATTTTATGACATTTATTGGACTAACCTATTAGCAAGTGGCACAGTGCCACTTCCTGTTTATTATGTCTGTTTATTGCAGAAAATGTCCAAAAATGAAAGTGCTCGGAAAACTCTGGAAAATCACAGAAATTCTAATAAACCAGAAGACCTCGGGAGCCAGAAGGAGAGATGGAGGGGGGCTACAGGCTGCCCATACCAGGCCCAGGTGCGGCCAGCCCTGGCTCGCGCTTGGGGTGGTATGGTGGCCTCATGCGCCCCCTGGCATCGCCTCTTCACCTATAAGACCCCTCTGACCTAAAAACTCCGCTACGAATCACCCTCCGTCCACGAAAAGTTCTGTAGCCACCGTCATCGCCGAAACCAAGTTTCGGGGGACAGAAGTCTCTGTTCCGGCACGCTGCCGGGATGGGGAAGTGCCCCCGGAGCCATCGCCATCGACTCCACCACCTCCACTTCGACTCCATGAAGGTTTGTGAGTAGTTCCCGCAGAGACTATGGGTTCTTGGTTGTAGCTAGATGGTACTCTCTCCCATGTGCTTCAAAACAATGATCTCATGAGCTGCCTTACATGATTGAGATCCATATGATGTAATCGGTGTTGTGCTTGTTGGGATCCGATGGATTGATTATTATGTTCAGTATATCTTATAAGTTTGTGAAGTATTTGTTGCTGCAGTATTGTTATGTTTAATGCTTGTCACTAGTGCACGAGTTGCATGATCTTAGATCTAGGCTCTATAATTGTCGCTTAGATTGTATATACAAATTGTATGCACATGCCTTTTTCCGGAACCCGAGGCCCCAAAGTGATCTCGAATTGGGATAACCGGAGGGGATGGCTTTGATATGAGGATCACATGTTTTCACCAAGTGTTAATGCTTTGCTCCGGTGCTCTATTAAAAGGAGTACCTTAATTACCAGTAGTTTCCCTTGAGGCCCCGCTGCAAACGGGTTGGTACGACAAAAGACGTTATGCAAGTTTCTCGTTGTGAGCACGTATGACTATATATGGAAAACATGCCTACGATATTAATAAATTGGATATTTTGTCTTAATGCGAAATTCAATTCTTTCTTTTGCCCAATTGTAATTTGTTCATCCAACACATGTTATCTGGAGAGTTACCACTAGTGTAGATCGTCGGGAACCCCGGTCCTTTATTTCATCATCATTGCTTGTCAATCAACTGTGCGCTAGGATATTTTCCAGTGCCATCGCCTCTGTGTTACTGCTACTGATGTGTTACTATTGCTCTCATATTACTGCCGCATCACATTTCCCTATCAACACGCCATCAAAGTAGTACCAACTATTTTCTGGCGCCGCATCATATTACCACTGCCCTGTTGCTAGTGCTTTTCCAAGTGCAGCTGAATTGACAACTCCGATATCAAGACTTATAAGTATCCTTTGGCTCCCCTTGTGTCGAATCAACAAATTTGGGTTTTACTTCCCTCGAGGACTGTTGCGATCCCCTATACTTGTGGGTCATCAAGACTATTTTCTGGCGCCGTTGCCGGGGAGCATAGCTCTACTTATAAGTTCACCTGGGGAGTACACTCCACCTCTCTCGCTGTTTTTATTTCATTTTGTTTTGTTTAGTTTATTTTTGTCTTGTTTTATTTTTCCTATATATCTGAAAATCCATAAAAATTTGAAAAATCGAAAAACTAAAAACTATTGTTATGGAAGGACCTGCTTTATACTCTATGGAACTTGTAGAATTATTTATGAAGTATAGAGAATCATATAAGGGAAAAGTAATGAGTGGCATGTTGAAAAAGTTGGATACAATTGCTAAAAAAATTCTTAAACGCCATGATATAAATTGTTTCTCTAAACAGGATACTAAACATGTTAAATTCCAATGTGGCTTTAGTGAAGAAGTTTTAATTTCGAACTATCATTGGAATAACTATATTCATCTTGGATTCAAAGAAGTAGAACAATTTGTCTTATTTATGGGAGCCTCTGAAATAGAATCCTTCATGTCTAAAAATTATGAAACTTGTGTTGCTTGTCATGACCTTAAAGATTATGTCACTTCTATCCTTGATTATTGCACAGAAAATTTCAGCAATAATTGTTATATCATTGATTATAAAGAGAGACTCAATTATGCACAAGAATGTATCCACAATTTGCAGAAACCCGTGGAATAAGAAGTTGCTGAACCTGAAAGCTCATTAGATGAAAAAGAGGAGAGTGATGAACAAAAGGAGGAAGAATGGATTAGCTACCCATGCCTACCTTCTAATGAGAGTAACTCTTTATCTCCTACATTATTTGATTGCCCTCCATGAAATATTCCCTATGAGTAAAACTTGTGATGATAATTATGCTCCTTTTATTTATGATAATCCATGCTATTTTGATGAATCTCATGATAATCCTTTATTTCTGCCTAATTTCGAAATGCATGGAAATAAAGAATTTTGCTTGGAGAGTGTTTATGATAAAGCTCTAGATGATGGTCCTATGTTACTTGATGCTATAAATTATAATGCTACTGAAAATAGGATTGCTAGTAGTAGTCACATACCTCTTGAGAATGATCAATCATCTTGTTATAAAATTGCTAAAGTGGGTTTGATTGTTTTAATCCTACTATTTTGAGCTTGATATAAATTATGTGTTTGAAGATCATGAAAAGCATGCTTTATGTGATAGTTATATTGTTGAGTTTATTCATGATGCTACTTAAAATTATTATGAGAGAGGAAAATATGGTTGTAGGAATTTATATGGTACTAAAACACCTCTCTACATGATGAAAATTTTAAAGTTACTCTTGTTTTACCTTCACATGCTTGTCACTTTGTTCTTTGTGAATTTATTTGTGTACAAGATTCCCATGCATAGAAAGTGGGTAAGACTTAAATCTGTTTCATATTTGCTTCTTCATTCTCTCTTTTGCTTCAATTCATATTACATATGTGAACATCTTCTCAAATTACTGACTCTATCTTAATGTCTATAAAGAAAGAGCTTTTTAGTAGACAACCCATTATGTTTTTATTTCTGATATTTTACTGTTTTGTTGAGTCTTGGAAGTCATTGCTACTGTAATGACCTCTCCTTATCATTTTTTATTTTTATTTTTGTGCCAAGAGTAGCCTCTAATGGTAAGAAAGTAGTATTTGGGGAATTTGCAATTCTGTTACTGTTTCTGGACTGTCGCGAGAAATATTCGCATAAATCACCAGAACGTCACCATGAGCTGAAAATTTACGAGCATATTTCCCAGGTTATTATCTAACTTTCATTAGTTCAACATTTTTCGATCTGAGTGACGGAGAAGTCTCGAAAAAATCGATCTTTAGCTGCTGTTTTGTTTTGACAGATTTCTGCCATTAGTGCATTTGCCTCTTAATCTTTTTATTTTTGAGTTCTTTTGAAAGAAGGAGCTTTCCAAAGAATTTTATGCAAGTAGCTAATGTCTTAATACAAGCTTTACATATGTCATACCAGAACCAAGTGGATTGCTTATTTTGATTACACTAATATTGCTAATGAATTATGTTGAGTTTTGCGTGAAGGAAGTTTTTAAGTGTGGGGAGAGAAGAATGATGCCATAGGATGAAGAATGGACAAAATCTCAAGCTTGGGGATGCCCCCTGGACACCCACATAAATATCCAAGAGGTTCAAGCGTCAAAGCTTGGGGATGCCCGGGGCACCCCCTCTTCATTAGTAAAAAGCACCAGGTCATTTTTCAGTGCGCTATATTTTTATTGCTTCATGTATTATGTGTTATTCTTGGAGCGTCTTTTTTGTGTGTGTTTTTTTTTGTTTTGTTTGCTGTTCAATAAAGTTGTACCCATCATATTTGTTTTGGAGAGAGACACGCTCCGCTTTAATTGCATGAACGCTCTAGTTTTCACTCATATGTTCAACGAGCGTTCTATTTTTGTGAGTACTGCGTTTAAGCTCTAGTTTTTCATTCATATTATGTTCAGAGCTTGTTGGTTTTCTATATGCAAGTGAATTTATCTCTTTGATATCTACTGAATATTATCTACGAGAGTTATTTCAAATAAGTTAATTGGTGTTGGATACGAGTAAGAAGTCTCATATTAATAGTGATGCAAATGAAAGATCTCCTTTGATGTTTCAATTGAGTTGACTTGATGATCATTTAGTTTTTGACTTTTAATATCACCATATGCTTTGATTAATAAGTTTTGTCTCTATGCATGATTATGGCCATTATTGTTCTCTTAGTCGGTCTCCCCCTTTCTTTTGCTAGCCTTCATTTGTACTGAGTATGATCTCTACTCGTGCATCCAACTCCCAAAAACCAAAATGCCAATCGTGTCCACCATATCTACCTATATGTGGTATTTTATCTCCACTCCAAAGTAAATTGCTTGTGTGCTACCTTTAAAACCTTTCAAAAATGTATTCCTTGTTTTTGCAATATATAGCTCATGGGAAAGTAGCCTAAAAACTATTGTGGTAAGGAATATGTCACTTATGTATCTTAGTTCTTATAAGTTGCTTGTTGAGCGGTAACCATGTTATGTGGGGACGCCATCAACCTGTCACACCTTTGTTGAATATCATTTGAATTGCTATGCATGTTCGTCTTATCTGAAGTAAGGGAGATTTGCCATGAGTTGAAATGGTTTGAGTATGCATATTGTTAGAGAAGAATATTGGGCCGCCAACCAAAGCCATGTATCATGGTGGAAGTTTCAGCTTGGACACTCAAATCCTCAAAATCTCTTATGAGAATATTATTATTGTTGAATGCTTAAAGCATTAAAAAGAGGAGTCCACTATCTATTTTCTATGTTGTCTCGGTATGGATGTCCTTAAGTTGAGATCAATCAAAATCGAGAAATCAAATGCGATTTATCTCCTTGGACCTTTGCACCGGTGGCATAGAGGTACCCCTTTGTGACACTTGGTTGAAACATATGTAATGCGATGGTAATCCATGGAAATCCGAGCTAATTAGGACAAGGTGCGGGCACTATTAGTATTCGATGCATGAGGCTTGCAACTTATAGGAAGTTTTATACATAACCCATATGAATTATTACTACTGTTGACACAATTGTTTCCATGCTTTCAAAATAAAAAGCTCTAGCACATGAGTAATCCCTGCTTCCCTCTGCGAAGGGCCTTTCTTTTACTTTTATGTTGAGTCTTCATCTTCTAAGTTCATGCACCATTAAGAGAGCAGAGTTGTCATTCTTAGTTTTATGTGCATGGTCCTAAAATTATTATTGTTTGAATCATGAATCTGTTATTACTTGTCCTCAAATTATTTGTATCTAGTCATCCTTTGAACTTTGAAGTTGCATGTCACTTCAAAAATTATTTGTTTGTTATCACCTACCTACTTGAGGACGAGCAGGAGTTAAGCTTGGGGATGTTGATATGTTGCGAACGTATCTATAATTTTTGATGCTCCATGCTTGTTCTAATATACCAGAAGACCCCGGGAGCAAGAAGGAGAGACGGAGGGGGGCTACAGGCTGCCCATACCAGGCCCAGGCGCGGCTAGCCCTGGCCCGCGCCTTGGGGTGCTATGGTGGCCTCGTGCGCCCCTTGGCGTCGCCTCTTCGCCTATAAGACCCCTATGACCTAAAAACTTAGCTACGAATCACCCTCCGTCCACGAGAAGTTCTGTAGCCGCCATCATAGCCGAAACCATGTTTCGGGGGACAGAAGTCTATGTTCCGGCACCCTACCGGGACGGGGAAGTGCCCCCGGAGCCATCGCCATCGACTCCACCACCTCCACTTTGACTCCATGAAGGTTTGTGAGTAGTTCCCGTAGGGACTATGGGTTATTGGCTGTAGCTAGATGGTACTCTCTCCCATGTGCTTCAATACAATGATCTCATGAGCTGCCTTACATGATTGAGATCCATATGATGTAATCGGTGTTGTGTTTGTTGGGATCCGATGGATTGATCATTATGTTCAGTATATCTTATAAGTTTGTGAAGTATTTGCTGCTGCATATTGTTATGTTTAATGCTTGTCACTAGTGCACGAGTGGCATGATCTTAGATCTAGGCTCTATAATTGTTGCTTAGATTGTATCTACAAATTGTATGCACATGTCTTTGTCCGAAACCCGAGGCCCCAAAGTGATCTCGAATTGGGATAACCGGAGGGGATGGCTTTGATATGAGGATCACATGTTTTAACCAAGTGTTAATGCTTTGCTTCGGTGCTCTATTAAAAGGAGTACCTTAATTACCAGTAGTTTCCCTTGAGGCCCCGCTGCAAACGGGCTGGTAGGACAAAATATGTTATGCAAGTTTCTCATTGCGAGCACGTATGACTATATATGGAAAACATGCCTACGATATTAATAGACTGGATATTTTGTCTTAATGCTAATTCAATTCTGTCAATTGCCCAGCAATAATTTGTTCACCCAACACTTGTTATCTGGAGAGTTACCACTAGTGTAGATCGCCGGGAAGCCAGGTCCTTTATTTCATCATCATTGCTTTTCAATCAACTACGCGCTGGGATATTTTCCAGTGCCATCGCCTCTGTGTTACTGCTACTGCTGTGTTACTATTGCTCTCATATTACTGCCGCATCACATTTCCCTGTCAACACGCCATCAAAGTAGTACCAACTATTTTCTGGCGCCGCATCATATTACCATTGCTTTCACATCACCCTATTGCTAGTGCTTTTCCAGGTGCAGCTGAATTGACAACTCCGCTGTCAAGACTTATAAGTATTCTTTGGCTCCCCTTGTGTCGAATCAACAAATTTGGGTTTTACTTCCCTCGAAGACTGTTGCGATCCCCTATTGTGGGTCATCAGCCCCCGAGGCTACAGCCAAGTGCTTGTACTTGGTTGTAGGCTCAACTTCTATTGTCTTGTCGCTATTTTGTTAGCCTTCCTTTCTTCTCCTCTCTTCTTTTTTTTCGCTTGCTGCTCCCTTTATTTTTCATTTTCTCGGGTGCGCGACCAGCGCTCCCGATGGGAGTAGCCCCCGAGGCTACAGCCAAGTGTTTGCACTTGGTTGTAGGCTCAGCCTTTGCTATTTTTCACCAACTCTATATTTTTCTTTGTGACCTTGTCCTCTTATCAGAAGTATGAACAATACTACTTCTAATAAGAGTAGCCCCCAAGCATATGAGAAAATTCTTGTATTTGATCATAGACCCCCGAAGTTTCTCTTTCGGAACACTCGAGGTTTTCCTGTCGCCATATTTGATAGAAGCACTCGAAGTTTTCTTTCGAATGACATCAGTGCTGACGATAGCCACGATTGCCTCCTTGGGAAACCACGGCTCATGTCACTTCACTGAGACATGGGCCCGAAATTCTGCACCATCGATACGTTGCACAAGTGGGGGACACATGTCCTCCGTAATTTCCGTCACGCGCGCAGTAACTTATGTCCTGTAACTTCAAGCTGAAAAGACCATTCTACCCTTGTGGACACACGTATAGCTAAAAATGCATCTCCTTTTTATCCAACGGCGCGACGGATCAACTCCTCCCTATAAAGTCACCACATCTTCTACCTTTTTTCCCCTTCGCCGCGCCGCACATCTTCTTCCTCTCTCTGCTTCCGCCATTGCAATTCCTCTAAGCTCCTCAAGCCCTAGCTCTCTTTCACCCCGCTGCTCCACCAAAGAGCTCCCTCATGTCGCCACGCACGAAGCTGACGAAGCACATAGCTCCGGGCACCAACGCTCCGATGGAGAAAGCTGAGCTCTCTGGATGGGAGCGATCCAAGATCTCCAACCAGTATCATAGGATGCTCAAGAAACTTGGCCTGCTGAAGAAGCAAGTTTCCTTGATCTTCCCTGGCGACGAGAGCTTCCCGCGTCCTCGAATCGTATATCGGGTAACTTTCATTGACCACTGTAACATCCCAACCTTGTTATCATAAATAAATGAGTGTTCATGTGCATCTCATGCATGTAGTTTGAATTTGAGCAAAATTTGCATCTCCATTTTCACTATGCAAATCCTTCTCTATTTCTTTCTTGACTCAAATTCTCTCAAGTTTTGAACATTAGGCCACATGGAAATGTTGTTATTCAATAATGCCATGTGTGTTTAATATCCTCTCTGCAAAATTTGAGTTCAAACAAAATTCAAAACAGATTTGAAATGGGATTTTGAAAAGAGAAACAAAAATCAGAAAAAGAGAAAGAAGAAAAAAATAGGGGAGAACCCTTTCTCTCCTCTCTCTTCCCTGGGCTCAGCCCACCTCTCTTTCCCTCTCTCTTTCTCTCTGGCCGCGGCCCAAGTCGGCCCAGCCGCACCCCCACCAGCCCAACTCACCCCGCAGGGGGTTTTCTGCAAAATCCCGTCGTCTCCCCGCCGTTCCAAGCCGCCGCCCGGCGCAGCCCGGCCGCCCGATGGCCTGGCCGGCCCCGATCATCCCCGCCGCCCCGGCGACCTACAAAAGCTCGCCGCCGCCCCGAGGAACCCTAGCCCCACTTCTCCCCTTCCCGCGCTCTCCCGTGACCTCCAAACCCTAACCCTACCCTTGCAGAGACCGGCCGGCCACCGTCCGATTCGCCGCCGGCGAAGCTCCTCCGGCGCCGTCGACCTCACCGCCGTGCTCAGGGTGAGCACCCGAACCTCCCCATGCCCTCGGTTCCCTCCCTAACCCTCTCTAGCACCGCCGCCACGGGCTACTGTCCCGACCTCCGCCGCTCCTCGCCGCCGGCCACGCTCCGGTGGCCAATAGCGGCGGCGCCGCCACCAACCGCTCGGTGCGTCGCCCCGCACCTTTTGCCCCTGCCCGCACGCCCTATCATGGCCTAAATCGGCGGATTGAGCTCCAACCGGAGCTCAATTTCGAGCTGATGGCCGGCTGACGTCAGCATGACGTCATGCTGACGCCATAAATGCCTTTTTCTATTTTCTGTAATTTCAGTAAATCATTTCTGTATTTCTTTAAATAGCAAATAATATGACATGTGGGTCTCCTGGTCAGAATTTTAATAATTTCATAAATGTTTAGAAAAGAATAAAATTATGACATGTGGGTCCAACTTTTATTATTTTTATAGAATTTTCAGAAATTGTTTTAAAATGAATTAAATTTTGGAAATTCATAACTAATTCATTTTAAATCAGAAAAATATAAAATTATATATCAAAATGATCAGAAAAACAAATCCTAGTTGTTTATCCATGTTTCATACATCTTTGAACCAATTAAATATGAGCCTTAGTAGAAACCCTAATTTGACCCCTCTCATATGTCGGGGTTCGAAGCCGAACCCCTTTAATTTCCATCGATGCACCTAGGGTTACCCAAACCCCTTTAATATGACATGTCATCATATGGTATGTCCATTGCATTGTACCCTGTCTTGATTGTGCTCTTCCTTTCCGGTATTTGGTTCTTCTCGATAGGGACCGAACGCGAGCCTGAGATCAACGCCACCGAAGAGCAGCACCAGAACAACGAGGGACAAGGCAAGCCCTAACCTGGTTCATATATGGTTTCGAAATGCTTTTACTTCTGGTTATTACATATTGCATACGCTTCAAATATGTTTTATCGGCAGTTGTAGTTATCCTATGTGTGCATAATCTATCCTTGTAGCCTAAAGTTCTCGATCCACCGCTCCCAGCAGAAACTAGGTTGAGCTTGATCGCATCGCTAGAGCCTTATATATGATATGCTTAGACATGCTTAGTCGTGAAGTCCGGTCCATCCGGTTGATGAATCGAGCTACGAATGAACCTAGTTTGTCGGGATGACGTGGTAAGATCGAGAGATGATGTTAATAAACATGCTAAAGGCTTGGATGGGCCGCCACATGGGTATGTGGTGATTTGACTCGTTCTCGCCGATACTAGGACCCGAGGTTCTCGCCTTCGGAACCAAGACCGAGCGTACGGCCACACGGGGCCCATGGGAACCCCTTGGCCCGAACTTACCTAGCTTACCCATGAGTCAATTAGTTTGCGAGTTCCATTTGCCATACGCATGGGGAAAGGTGGAAAAGGTTTTCAAAGTGCATCATACAGGGCGTGGCCGGGGTGAAGGATGTTGGAGGCATTGATCTGGATCCCCTGCACACAATGACCGGGACCGCCACGGAGAATGGCTACCTACGATGACGGAGCTCCCCAGTTAGTTTGACTCATGGAATAGGAGAAGTAAGGGAAAGGTTTTGGTCGACCACCCTCTGCCGGCACACCAAGGAAGTGTGTTAATCTAGTGGCACTAAGAGTCGGTCGGCGCGTGTGGGTAAAGTTGTACACCCCTGCAGGGTAAATCTTTTCGAAAAGTCGTGTCCACGGTTACGGACGACTTGGGAAAGGACGTGATGATCATAGACAACTTGAACCTGATCGTAAAACTTGATATCAATGTGTGATAAGGATCCCTTCTCAGGGTGTCGAGGGGTGATCCTAGGTGATAGGTTCAGGTGATGATAAAGATTCTGTGGATTCAACATGATGATCTTAGAGCTAGAGTTGTTATCGCTCTCTTACCTCTTTTGAAAATGATCTGAATAGACGAGCTTCGCTCCCTCCTGTTTACAAAGAAAAACTGGCTTTCCGCAAAATAAGCTCCACATAAAGCCTCGGATACCCGCTTTGCTAACAGGTTGTACTAAGTCTTGCTGAGTCCCTGTACTCAGCCTTGCATGCTTTGTTTCAGACGAAGTCCTTCCAACTGATGGTGGCTTCTACCTTGACGTCGACGAGTAGTTTGGTGTTCCTCAGGCGGCAGCCTGAGACATATGGGCTGGGACGTCGCCTTATGTTATGGCCTCTTAGGCCCTTTGCAGTCTTGTTATCTAGATAACATAATTTGCTTTCCATTGCTTGTTGAATTGTGGTCAGTGACCTCTACGTGTAATAAATTTGGATCTTAACTCTGCTAAGAGTTGTAATATATTTGCTTTCAGTCGTAGAGTCACTGTTGTGTTACTGAATCTCACCCTGTAGGCCCTAGAGATCTAGGTTAGGCTTATGCCGGATGTGATATCCGGGTTTGTCTAGCCCGACCTCCGGGTCGCGACAGGTTTTGGTATCGAGCGGGACTGCCTATAGGAAACCCTTTCGACCGGTCGATGTTGAGTCTAGTAGTTGTGAAAACTATTTGAAATCTAAAAGTACTTGCAAAAATATCTGAATAGGATTCTTTTTACTCCTTATCTGGTGTCACTCTAATGCTGAGTCATCTTACCTTGTTTTGATTGAAAAAGGTTTACCTCTACCCTGTTATTTCCAAACTTATAGGATCTACGGGTTTGGGTTGTTTTCTCAAAAAAGTACTCCGTACTTGGTTGCTTAGCTCAGTGTTCCTAAAGTTCCATCAGTTGATCTGAATTTTGTTCCTTCCATTCAGTGAATGTTATCATTTCGTTGAATCCTTTCCAAGAAATTTGTTTCTCATGATCTTTTTACTTTGTGGGTTCCACATAATTCTGTTCTAGGCTTCAAGGTTTTATTCTTACCTTGGATGCCTCCTTTCCTTTTTAATTTCTTGAATAATACTTCGAAGCTAGGTATGGCTTCTTGAAAGTTACCGTGTGATTACTACCTCGCGGTGTCCTCCGTGTCACTCGGATAGTAGTTACCCCTTCATTTGTGTTTTCCCCTTGGACTTGAACCGAAGGTCCCGGATTGTGCTAGGTTCACTTAGTGTGAATCTAAGTACATGATGCTGGCCTTTAACCCAAGATCCATTCCATTGATCTCTCCTCTGGCCGTGCTCGTCTGACCCATGTCTCTGCTGATGAGGTTGAAGAGGATCCAAGCGTCCTAATGGGTACGCTCTATATAAACTCAATCCTAGCTACAGTTCTGTTTGATTCCGGAGCATCGCATACATTCATATCTCAAGAGTTTGCACAAAAGCATGATATACCCTTCGAGACAATGCCCTCCCTCTAGAGATCACAACTCCTGGTTCTCGTTGGCAAACCATTTGGATTACCCGTGAGGTCATAATCGGTATAGGGCATCTGTTGTTCCCCACCTCTCTCATTGCCCTCAAGTCAACTGACATTGATGTCATCTTGGGCATGGATTGGCTAGTAAAGCATAAGGCTGTCATTGATTGTTCAGCCAGGTCTATTGTGCTGACCGATCTTTCCGGCAAAAGCATTCTATACTGGGCTCCATCTGCAATACCTCCGTCGGCAAGGTTTACCCCTGAAGCCGAGTTGTATGCCATTGAAGCCCTGCCTAAACCAGAAATCTCTGATGTCTGGGTGGTCCGTGACTTTCCAGATGTCTTTCCTGAAGAGTTGCCTGGCATGCCACCTGATCGAAGTGTGGACTTTGTCATTGAGTTGGTTCCCGGAACTGCTCTTGTTTCCCGGAGACCATATCGTATGCCTCCGGAAGAGTTGGTTGAACTGAAGAAGCAGTTAGATGAGTTGGAAGAGAAGAAGTTCATACAACCCAGTACTTCTTCCTGGGGTTGCCCTGCCCTCTTTGTCAAGAAGAGAGATACCAATATTCCGCGGCTGGTTGTTGATTACCGTCCGCTCAATGCGATGACAATCAAGAACAAATACCCTCTTCCTATAATCAATGATCTTTTTGATCGGTTGTCCGGTGCCACGATCTTCTCAAAGATGGATTCGAGATCAGGTTACCATCAAATTAAAATCCGCAAGGAGGACATTCCAAAGACAGCGTTCACAACTCGTTATGGTCTTTACGAGTACACTGTCATGTCCTTTGGCCTTACAAATGCTCCAACCACTTTTATGCGGCTCATGAACTCTGTTTTCATGGAGTATCTTGACAAGTTCGTCGTGGTCTACATCGACGATATTCTGATCTACTCCAAAACCGAAGATGAACATGATGAACATCTACGTCTGGTGCTAACCAAACTTCGTGAACACCGTCTCTACGCCAAGTTTTCTAAATGTGAGTTCTGGTTAAAAGAGCTCATATTCCTTGGCCATGTTATCTCTGAAAAAGGTGTTGCAGTCATTCCAGATAAAGTTCAAGCCGTTCTTGACTGGAAGACACCTAAGTCAGCTAAGGAAATTCGAAGTTTTCTCGGTCTGGCGGGTTATTACCGCCGATTCATTGAAAATTTCTCCAAGATTGCCAAGCCAATGACCGATCTTCTCAAGAAAGACAAGAAGTTCGAATGGTCAGAAAAGGCTGAAGAGAGTTTCCAGGTTTTGAAAACCAAGCTGACTACCGCTCCTGTGCTCGTCCTTCCGGACACAAGCAAAGACTTCGTTGTCTATTGCGATGCCTCTCTCCAAGGGCTCGGATGTGTGTTGATGCAAGATGGCCATGTGGTGGCCTATGCCTCTCGACAGTTGAAACCACATGAGCTAAATTATCCTACTCATGATCTCGAGCTTGCAGCTGTGATCCATGCTCTTAAGCAATGGCGACCTTACCTTTATGGTAATCGTTGCGAGTTGTACTCGGATCATCAAAGTCTGAAGTATCTTTTCACCCAGCTCGGATCTGAATATCGGAAGAGAAGATGGCTGGAAGTCATAAAAGATTATGACTTGGGTCTCAACTATAAACCCGGCAAAGCCAATGTTGTTGCTGATGCGCTAAGTCGGAAGTCCTATTGCAACAATCTGATGGTTAAGAAAGCGCAACCTTCTCTCTATGAGGAACTTGCAAAACTCAACCTTGAGATTGTTCCTAGTGGATTCCTTGCTAACCTAGAGGTGAAGCCCTCTCTTGAAGACCAGATCATTAAGGCTCAGAAGCAAGATTCTGGCATTACTGAGATCAAGAAGAACATTGCTAGCGGAGTTGCTAAATGTTTCTCCATCGATGATCAAGGTACCATTTATTTCGGTAAGCGTCTAGTCGTACCGGATAAACAGGATCTCAAAGAGCTAATCCTTAAAGAAGCTCATGAATCACCACTCTCCATCCATCCTGGTGGTACCAAGATGTATCGGGATCTTCGCCAAAGATTCTGGTGGTCTGGGATGAAGCAAGAGATCGCTAAATTTGTTGCTGAATGCGACGTTTGTCGTCGCGTAAAAGCTGAACATCAAAGACCTGCTGGCACTCTCCAACCTCTATCTACTCCAGAGTGGAAATGGGATGAAATTGGCATGGACTTCATTACCGGTCTCCCCAAGACCAAAAATGGAAAAGATGCTATATGGGTAGTGGTTGACCGTCTATCCAAGGTTGCTCATTTCCTTCCTGTTCGGGAAGATATTCGTGCTAGTCAACTGGCCGATCTATACATATCCCGGATAGTCGCTCTTCATGGTGTTCCCAAGAAGATCATCTCTGACCGTGGAAGTTTGTTTACCTCCAAATTCTGGGAAAGTCTTCAGAAAGCTATGGGAACTCGTCTTTCCTTCAGCACGACCTATCATCCTCAAACCGGTGGTCAAACAGAAAGAGTGAATCAAATTCTTGAAGACATGCTCAGGGCCTGTGTTATATCCTTCGGTAAAGATTGGGAAAAGTGCCTTTCATTTGCCGAGTTCACCTATAACAACAGTTTCCAATCCAGCCTGGGCATGGCACCTTTTGAAGCTTTGTATGGCAGAAGGTGTAGAACTCCTTTCAACTGATCCGAAACTGGAGAAAGAAAGTTCTTCGGACCAGATATAATCAATGAAGCAGAAGATCAAGTTCGCATCATTCGCGAGCGTCTGAAAACTGCTCAGTCACGTCAAAAGAGCTACTATGATCGCCATCATCAAGAAGTGAAGTATGAGATTGGTGATCAAGCTTATCTTCGGGTCACTCCTCTCAAGGGTGTCCGTCGTTTCGGTATCAAAGGCAAACTAGCTCCTCGCTATGTTGGTCCTTTCCGCGTTCTTGCCAAGCGTGGTAATGTTTCCTACAAGTTGGAGTTACCTTCCAACTTTCCTGAAGTTCATGATGTCTTCCATGTGTCTCAACTCAAGCGTTGCTTCAAAGATCCTATCCGTGGTGTTGATCACGAGACTCTTGACCTCCAAGATGATCTAACTTATCGAGAACATCCTGTTCGTATCCTTGATGAAGCCGAGCGTAAAACTCGACGTCATAGCATCAAGTTCCTGAAAGTTCAGTGGTCTAATCATTCTGAGCAAGAAGCAACCTGGGAACGAGAAGATCGTTTACGATCTGAGTACCCTTCCTTCTTTTCTAAAATCTAGGAATATCGAGGACGAGATTCTTGTAAGGGGGGTAGAGTTGTAACATCCCAACCTTGTTATCATAAATAAATGAGTGTTCATGTGCATCTCATGCATGTAGTTTGAATTTGAGCAAAATTTGCATCTCCATTTTCACTATGCAAATCCTTCTCTATTTCTTTCTTGACTCAAATTCTCTCAAGTTTTGAACATTAGGCCACATGGAAATGTTGTTATTCAATAATGCCATGTGTGTTTAATATCCTCTCTGCAAAATTTGAGTTCAAACAAAATTCAAAACAGATTTGAAATGGGATTTTGAAAAGAGAAACAAAAATCAGAAAAAGAGAAAGAAGAAAAAAATAGGGGAGAACCCTTTCTCTCCTCTCTCTTCCCTGGGCTCAGCCCACCTCTCTTTCCCTCTCTCTTTCTCTCTGGCCGCGGCCCAAGTCGGCCCAGCCGCACCCCCACCAGCCCAACTCACCCCGCAGGGGGTTTTCTGCAAAATCCCGTCGTCTCCCCCGCCGTTCCAAGCTGCTGCCTGGCAGCAGCCCGGCCGCCCGATGGCCTGGCCGGCCCCGATCATCCCCGCCGCCCCCGGCGACCTACAAAAGCTCGCCGCCGCCGCCCCGAGGAACCCTAGCCCCACTTCTCCCCTTCCCGCGCTCTCCCGTGACCTCCAAACCCTAACCCTACCCTTGCAGAGACCGGCCGGCCACCGTCCGATTCGCCGCCGGCGAAGCTCCTCCGGCGCCGTCGACCTCACCGTCGTGCTCAGGGTGAGCACCCGAACCTCCCCATGCCCTCGGTTCCCTCCCTAACCCTCTCTAGCACCGCCGCCACGGGCTACTGTCCCGGCCTCCGCCGCTCCTCGCCGCCGGCCACGCTCCGGTGGCCAATAGCGGGCGGCGCCGCCACCAAACTGCTCAGTGCGTCGCCCCGCACCTTTTGCCCCTGCCCGCACGCCCTATCATGGCCTAAATCGGCGGATTGAGCTCCAACCAGAGCTCAATTTCGAGCTGATGGCCGGCTGACGTCAGCATGACGTCATGCTGACGCCATAAATGCCTTTTTCTATTTTCTGTAATTTCAGTAAATCATTTCTGTATTTCTTTAAATAGCAAATAATATGACATGTGGGTCCCCTGGTCAGAATTTTAATAATTTCATAAATGTTTAGAAAAGAATAAAATTATGACATGTGGGTCCAACTTTTATTATTTTTATAGAATTTTCGAAATTGTTTTAAAATGAATTAAATTTTGGAAATTCATAACTAATTCATTTTAAATCAGAAAAATATAAAATTATATATCAAAATGATCAGAAAAACAAATCCTAGTTGTTTATCCATGTTTCATACACCTTTGAACCAATTAAATATGAGCCTTAGTAGAAACCCTAATTTGACCCCTCGCATATGTCGGGGTTCGAAGCCGAACCCCTTTAATTTCCATCGATGCACCTAGGGTTACCCAAACCCCTTTAATATGACATGTCATCATATGGTATGTGCATTGCATTGTACCCTGTCTTGATTGTGCTCTTCCTTTCCGGTATTTGGTTCTTCTCGATAGGGACCGAACGCGAGCCTGAGATCAACGCCACCGAAGAGCAGCACCAGAACAACGAGGGACAAGGCAAGCCCTAACCTGGTTCATATATGGTTTCGAAATGCTTTTACTTCTAGTTATTACATATTGCATACGCTTCAAATATGTTTTATCGGCAGTTGTAGTTATCCTATGTGTGCATAATCTATCCTTGTAGCCTAAAGTTCCTGATCCACCGCTCCCAGCAAAACTAGGTTGAGCTTGATCGCATCGCTAGAGCCTTATATATGATATGCTTAGACATGCTTAGCTGTGAAGTCTGGTCCATCCGGTTGATGAATCAGAGCTACGAATGAACCTAGTTTGTCAGGATGACGTGGTAAGATCAGAGATGATGTTAATAAACATGCTAAAGGCTTGGATGGGCCGCCACATGGGTATGTGGTGATTTGACTCGTTCTCGCCGATACTAGGACCTGAGGTTCTCGCCTTCGGAACCAAGACTGAGCGTACAGCCACACGGGGCCCATGGGAACCCCTTGGCCCGAACTTACCTAGCTTACCCATGAGTCAATTAGTTTGCGAGTTCCATTTGCCATACGCATGGGGAAAGGTGGAAAAGGTTTTCAAAGTGCATCATACGGGGCGTGGCCGGGGTGAAGGATGTTGGAGGCATTGATCCGGATCCCCGCACACAATGACCGGGACCGCCACGGAGAATGGCTACCTACGATGACGGAGCTCCCCGGTTAGTTTGACTCATGGAATAGGAGAAGTAAGGGAAAGGTTTTGGTCGACCACCCTCTGCCAGGCACACCAAGGAAGTGTGTTAATCTAGTGGCACTAAGAGTCGGTCGGCGCGTGTGGGTAAAGTTGTACACCCCTGCAGGGTAAATCTTTTCGAAAAGTCGTGTCCACGGTTACGGACGACTTGGGAAAGGACGTGATGATCATAGACAACTTGAACCTGATCGTAAAACTTGATATCAATGTGTGATAAGGATCCCTTCTCAGGGTGTCGAGGGGTGATCCTAGGTGATAGGTTCAGGTGATGATAAAGATTCTGTGGATTCAACATGATGATCTTAGAGCTAGAGTTGTTATCGCTCTCTTACCTCTTTTGAAAATGATCTGAATAGACGAGCTTCTGCTCCCTCCTGTTTACAAAGAAAAACTGGCTTTCCGCAAAATAAGCTCCACATAAAGCCTCGCATACCCGCTTTGCTAACAGGTTGTACTAAGTCTTGCTGAGTCCCTGTACTCAGCCTTGCATGCTTTGTTTCAGAGGAAGTCCTTCCAACCGATGGTGGCTTCTACCTTGACGTCGACGAGTAGTTTGGAGTTCCTCGGGCGGCAGCCCGAGACTTATGGGCTGGGACGTCGCCTTATGTTATGGCCTCTTAGGCCCTTTGCGAGTCTTGTTATCTAGATAACATAATTTGCTTTCCGTTGCTTGTTGAATTGTGGTCAGTGACCTCTGCGTGTAATAAATTTGGATCTTAACTCTGCTAAGAGTTGTAATATATTTGCTTTCAGTCGTAGAGTCACTGTTGTGTTACTGAATCTCACCCTGTAGGCCCTAGAGATCTAGGTTAGGCTTATGCCAGATGTGATATCTGGGTTTGTCTAGCCCTGACCTCCGAGGTGCCCACAACCACCTCATTCACGGCCTCTCCACCCCTATCCACGAATTCCTTCGTGGTCTTCTCTTTGTCTACGGGATCCAGCTACACCAGCTGACCCCGAACTCCATCCTCCACATCTCTATTTTTATTACTTTGTGCGAGTGCTTCCTCGGCACGCATCCTCATTGGGGCCTATGGAAGCGGATTTTCTACCTCCGGCGCAACAACTCCCGAAAAGCCGTCTACAATGTGGGTGATGTTTGCATTTGCGCCCGACCCGACGTTGACTATTTTGACGTCAAGTTCCGCGACTCCGTCCAAGGGTGGCGCAAAAGATGGTTGTACATATAGGATGAGTACGACAACTCCTAGGAGTATGGCATCGCTCAATTTGAAGCTGCCGAAGAAATTCTCAGGCGCCGATCTTGGGACGTAGAGGCCACTACCGAAGAAAAGATGGCTACTGAAGCCCTGATGAAGCGCATCCATCAGCTCTACAACACCAACGGAGAGGAACTCTCGGGTGTTCAGATAACTGCTTACTTCCTTAGGATAAGGGTGCATCCACTGCAGGCTCGCAAAAACCCCCTTTGGGTGTACTCTGGCGAGAAAGATGTTGATCGCTTGTCCAAGGATCTCTCTGTGAAAGACTTGGAGAGGCTCATCCGACGTTTTTCCTCCTTGAGCAAGAAACATGAGGTTTTGTCCTCTTGTCGCGTGGAGCCATACAGTGGTAGCCACGCTCTTCCCGAAGTAAGTACCCTTCCTTTGAGTTGTTCTGCGATTTTTCGACTGCTACCTTATTTTTCCTTGTGTATTCACCTTGGTCTTGATGTTGCATTGTACAGGGGCACCAAATTCTATCTTCTCTCCCCCTTGCCTGAAGGTGGAGAGGTAGATGAGCGAGCCGTTGTCACTGACGACTCGCAAGAGACCTTTCGTCATGAGAGTGAAGTCGCGGGATCTCAACAATCTGCGGTGTCCTCCGAAAAAGAGACTGAGTCAGAACGTTCTTACTCTGGCCGCTCCATCTCTTCTCCTCTCGCCATTTCTCCTGGGCGCAAGAGGAAGAGAAATGATGTCGAAGATTTCGGTACCTCCGAGCCTACTGAATAGGTTGCCGAAGAGTCTTCGCCTGAAGAGGGGGGTGCCTTCGACCCCTACGATGATGTTGGCGCCGTTAGCTCGTGAGTCACTTTATTTTTATTTTTTTATCTAGCTCCTTTTTTCTTCGGGATGCTCATTTTTCTATATTGACAGCTCCAAAGAGGAAGAAAAGGAAGAACCCGCGGTTCATGGTACGGCTCCGACGAGCACGTCCAAAACCATGGTTCTTTCTGAAGAACACCGTTCTGCTCCGGAATCTTCGCCTCCCCCTCAACAGAATGTGGAGACATTGACTCCTATGGCCAGTCCCCGAGCCCCCTCGCCGAACAAAGCAAGGATTGGGGCTGGCGATAGTCATGAGATTGTTGCGGCGAGTTCCTCGACTCCTTCTTTGGATGATGTAAGTCTTCGTTTTTCTTTGATTCGCTGTTTTGTATTACTCGTCTGTTTTTCTCTTGTCGCCGGTGTCTTTGATCGTTTGACGAGTTTTGCCTCTTCTGAACTTGCTTCCTAACGTTCTCTCTTTACAGTCTCTGATGAAGCATCTCATCAACCTTGGAACCCAATTTATTGGGTTCCGTGCCGACGATTTGAGAGGTAAAACCCGCCTTGTTTTTAGTGACTCACTTTTCTCGCCTAACACATGTTTTTGTTTTCTGATACTGGGTCTTCGCCCTTTGACTTTCTTTTCATAGGCTCTCCGACAAGCCGAAGAACGCGCTGACACGCTTACATCTAAGCTGGAGCGAAGCGAGAAGGCTCGCGAGAAAGCTGAAAATGATGCTACTGATGTTGGAGATCTCCGCCAGAGACTCCAAAAAGCTGAGAATACTTTGAGCGACAAGATTTCTCAGCAAATCGAGCGTGAGAACACCATAGTAGATCGGTTCGACACCCAGAATCGGAGATTCATTAGTAAGCTTTTTTCCTGCACCTGCCTCTTCGTGTGTATCTTGATTTTGTCTCTTTGAATGTTGATGGACCCATACTTCGTTCCAGCAGGAAAGATGGGTGAAGAATTTACTTTGCATGAAGGGGTTGAGGATCGTCTTCTCGACACCCTTTCAATCCTGAAGTTAAACGGTGATTTTGCACGCAACAATATTTTCAATGCTCGTGTCGCGTTTAAACGGCTCTTCCCCCACTTCTTCCATAAGGAAACTCAAGGGATGACCAAGGAAAAGTGGAAAACTTTGGTGAAGGCTGCCAAGCCCCACTCGAAGAAAATCCTCGCCTTCTTGAGCCCGAAGCATGTTGCATCCACTAACTGCCAGGACGGAGGTCAAGTAGATCAACTTGTCCCTATGTTTTTTCTTTTTTCTTTTGTAGTTGTCGCTTTGTTTCTGATCTGCGACTATACCATGTAGGTTCACCGCTGTGAAGTAGTATGTCCTTCAAGTGTGTGTTGAGATTGAGGGTAGAGAGGAGAGAGTTCACCTTACTGAGCTTGTGTCATCGGTCCACTTAAGGGACTACTTGATTTTGATGTAGTTTCGTCCTTAGATGGGACTACATCATCATCTCTGAGCAGCTCCGACGGCCGCTTATCTCTGCTCTCGCCTCGGCAGCCACCCAGACGGCCGGTCAACCTGTCTCTCTCGCCCGCTCTTTTCGGCAGCCAGCACCGTTGTCGACCCGCTGCCAGCACCATTGTCGACCCGCTGCCAGCTCGTGGCCGGGCTCCCCTCTTTCATCACCAATCAATTGGCCGAGCTCCCGCTCTTCTCGTTGATTAACCTCGCTGAAATTTCATGCCAATTAGAACGTACATAAACCGGCGGTATTTATTGTAAACGATGTTGTACTATTGATGAGCCTGATTCAAATCGGTTGACTGCAAGTGCTTCGCTGATTTTTGTTACCAACGGATTTGGCTGCCCATTAATTGATGCACGTCCAGGGGCCTTCGCTGATTTTTGTTACCAATGGATTTGGCTGCCCATTAATTGATACACGTCCTGGGGCCTTGACGAAGAACAGTCGGCGCGGAACAACGGAGCTTCTTTATTATTAGGTATAGAAACTTGTTCAAAAATTTCCTAATAATTTAACAGCTATCATAAAATATAAATTAAGCCGGAACAACTACGAGGCATATTTACATGGTCTTGTTCTACGTAAACCTAAAGGCCAAAAAATAGCCTCCAGTAGGCTGGCTCATCTTGGATCAATTAAAGACCTATCAAGTCAGTCTCCTGGTAAAATACTTAGATTAGAAGTTGCAGAATTGCTCTTCTTGCAGAACTGAACGTCCTAGTCCGGCTTGGTGTACTCAAGCAGCATGTGTGGGGACCTGTAAACATTTACCAATGTCCAGTATAAAACTTCTTCCACTTGTAGCTCACCTTCTGCCCGTGCTGCATAAATGCCTTCACAGATATCAAGCAACCTATGAAAGACCATCTTTCAGTAAAAAATTACAGTTCTAGCTATCCAAACAAAATTGCCTTGAGGTATGAGATGTGCATTGCATCAGGATTTTCTTGGCGACCCTCTTAAATTCAAACCAATACTAACTCCTAATATTAATAACAAAAAAAAATAGTTACAGCCCAATAGTCTAATCAGATTAAAGTGAAGGGAACAAACAACATACAACCAAAAGCTACAGGCAAAATGAAATTTGGCGATGTAAGATTGATTAACAGGGTTAACCAAATCAATATCCTTCCTTGATCAACTAACAGGAGTCAGACCCGTGTGAAACAAATTACAGTCTCTTCAGTGGCTTCCTGGACATATGCTAGGGAAAGGATGTGGCTGCTACCTTAAGTACGAGATTTGCTGGAAATTGCTACTATACCATGGTAGAAAATCCAACTATGGTGATCGTTTTTCCTTGTGGAATTTTTAAAATACTGCAGGGTGGATGTTTTGAGCCCATGGTTCGGTTGTAATCGTTTTCCTCTTAATCTTAATGAAATGACGCGCAGATCTCCTGCGGGTTCTCGAAAAAAAAATACTGCAGGGCAAGTACAAAACTAATCTATCACAATAATTTCTCCATTTTAATTTCAGCACATATCTGGTGCTAGGATGACGAAGAAAATAGATATGACTGATCTATATCTATATAATAACATAAAAAAGTATTGTTAGGTGGGAACTTCTAGTCTCAACTATACGAAATCATTTATTTTATTTTCATATTTCTCATCCAAGGGCTGTGCACAAGGTTAAGCCCACTTCTAATGACTCATTTATCAATTGCACAATTTATCCTAATAATAACAAACTTTCCACTTAATGCAAGTACTTGTCTCTCCTAACTTCTCTTGCTAATTACTTCCAACAATGAGCTTGAAACTTCTTACAATGTTCCCTAGAAAAGCTATTGATAACCTTGTTTGTATTATTTTTCAGACTTTTAAGTTGGCTTATCGCCCATAACCACCCCAATATTTCACAACAATTATAATGTACAGAATTTATAAGCTTTTCCTGTAAGAATGTAAAACATACCAATCGATTAGGCACAAGTTTCTGTCCATAAAAAATAAACTATTTCTGCTATGATTTTGAAATGTTGAAGAATCAGTATGCCACATCAACAATGTGCAAATACCGACCGAATATTCATATTAGTTGGTGCAACTATCAATCTCTGTCTATGGTTGGTTAGGAAAACACACAAAAATGAGAAATTTCACATAACATAACTATCATACCTGTCGCAAGATGGGAGATTCTCATAAGGTATCCTCATTCTCAAGTCTGAGCATTGCAGTCTAATAAATCTTGCAACAGCTAACACAAAAGTAATGTACAAACTCCATATGCTGAATTTGCTGAGTGTTTCACCAATAATGCCCTCTGAGCAGTAAACACATAACTGTTAGCAGCAAACCAATGACAGCTAAATCAACTTTACTTTTACTAATACAACTGTAAACTTATAAAATATATTCACAAACACTCATGCTTGGGAGTGAACAAATGCAGCAAGAGCAAATAAGTAATTTGAGAAACATGATAGATACATACGAGGTGTCTCCTCAGACACGACAATTGCCATAGGACCATTCTGCCCTTGACAACCAGCCAAATCTGATGGGTTTGTATTGTAGAATGACCACCAAGGATAAGTGCCATTATTTAAGAGCAGTTCACCACTTACTGAATCTATCTGCACTTATGAACAGATAAAATTATTTTGCTTCCATTCAGGAATGGTAACAAGAAAACAAAAAGGCTACAGAAATATTGCATACCGATGACTCTAGTCGCCGCACTTCGCCTGATCCTGTAACCCGAAAATACCTAGGGTAAGCATCAGTTATCCTGAAGCTGTGCACAGATCCATTGAGCACTTGTTTAACATCATCTACACCTGGGCACTGCTCGACAGGTGATTCATATTTCACCAACTCCTTCCCTTTCGGTCTAGCTCTGAGAAAATCCCAATTTAAAATAAGTTCCATTTTTCCAAAATAGATTTCTGTCTCCTCAAGGGATTGAACAAATCTGCTTTGAACTGGAGGAGGTACCAACCACATTGTAGATGCATCAGGTTGGCAACAGATTAGCTGAATGTCATCAATATTGTATGCCCCTAAATAATCTAGAGGATCAACATCATTATAGGCCTTCAAATACTTCCAAGGTATCTTTTCACAAGCAGTTGTTTGAAAAAAGGTTAACCTTCCACCAAGAGCCTTTATGTCAATCTTAACACTTACATCAATGATGGGATTGGCAATATTTGTGGGATTACCACTGCTGTAAATCTGAAATATAAATTTATGCATAGAATCGGCTTTAGACCACCCACGAGCTTATAAGAGTTGGTGCAGATACATGAATAAATATTTAATTGACTGAGGCTAATTTCAACCATTTCCACAAAGGAGAGGAGGGCATCAATAACAGAAAGCATGATCAACATATCCACGATCGTACAATGCGTGTATATCAGATTCTCAGTATGCAGCATCAGATATAAGTCATTTAAATTTACATTTACATATGGGAAAGCTGTTCTGAACCTTAGTTCAGAGTACTAAGTTTCATGCACCAACCCGTAAAACCAAAATTCCGAACTGATGGAGAAGGTTGGGCAATCCACATATACTTCCAAACCCCCTCTCACATATGGGTCAATAAGGCCTAAATGCGAACAAAAAGAAGGGGGTAGGAGGGCGGCAGCGCCCTGCCTCGGCGGAGGAGGAAGGGGCTGAGGCTGCGCCGGTAGTCACACGCCGGCGGTGGGGGCAGCAGGTCCTCTCACGGCCAGGTCGGAGGAAGGAGACGACTTCCTTCTATTTTTATTTTTTAGATATTATTATTTTTACTTGGGCTGACATGTTGGACCCAGTCTACCTCAGCAAATTGCACATGGTCTACCTGCCCAGAGCTAACAAATGGTGCCTGCTGTCAGTTTCGCTGTCAATTCAATCAACCATTTGCCTGAATTGCAAAATTCATGCACTAGTGGTAGATTTCGGTTCCCAAAACGTAAAGTGGTATCATTTCGTAAATTTGAGCATGTGGTAGTTTTATGATATTCAGTCACCCACGCCACTTACTCCCTCCTGCCCATATTATGTTGCGCATAATTTTGCGTTCAAGTCAAACTTTGCAAACTTTGACCAAAATATAGATGATAATAAGATCTACTATACCAAATGCATATAATATGAAAATATATTTCATGACACTTGTAAATTTTAATTTTTCGTTGGATATGTTTATATTTTAATTAATATGCATGGTCAAATTTTACAAAGTTTGACTTTGACCAAACTTTATATGCAACCAGTGTTGGGCAGGAGGGAGTATCTCTAACTAAATGACTTATATCTTAGACCATGAAATAAAGCCCACATGCTACATGACACAATACTAGCTATGGGAAAATAAATATGAGTACATGACCAAGGACGACTACACCAAGGCCAAGTAGTCCCCCAAGTCAAGTGGACCGAAGGCCAAGTAGTCCCCCAAGTCAAGTGGACCGAAGGCCAAGTGGTCCCCCAAGTCAAGTGGACCGATGACTCGAGCCCGAGTGAGAGCTATACATGACAAGGTGAATTCAATCCTCTCTACACTCGACCTCGACACAACCTTGGATGGAATGCTACCTCATGCGGATGTTCTGTGTATCATTAGGTACAAATTTCGACAAGGAGCCATAGAGGATGAACCCCCATTGTGCAAGGAAGAAAAGGAGAAGAGAAGAAGGGAAGGTGGCCGGTAGCAGGCCAAGCGCTACCGGCCGAGGGAGGGGCGGTACCACCGGCCGGAGGACAGCCATGACCAGGCCACCACGTCACCTCCCGGGACCGAGCCAGGACCGGTACTACCGGCCATCAAGGGCAAGTACTACCGCCGGGTGCTGGCCGGTACCACCGCCCTTGGTACCGGCCCAGGTACCGCTCGCGCGCCGCGCTTATAGTAGGTTTCTCACCCGAATGCCTATTTTTCCGGTACTCTCACCGGTACTACCGCCGAGACTACCGCTCAGTGTATTTTGAGCGCAGATCTGGACCGTTGATCCTCATTTGAGTGGCTGTAACTTAAGTAGCACTTTTACCAAACTACCTTCATAGAAATCTGGTCTATATGTGCTCATGTATCCCCATTTGCTAGGGTTAGACATAGACTTGGATTGTTCCTTAGAGCTTAGCTCAAAACCTCTGGGATAATCTTTCCTATGTAATCAAGGCCTCTCTTGTTGAGATTTGGATACTTGTGTGTGAGATTCTGGTGCAACCCACTCTCTCTCACACATGTGTTCATGTCCATCACCGATCTCTCAACCGGAATTCTACCTCGCGGTCTCTTCCGGGTGATTCTATCGGCGTAGTCAATCAAGCCACGGGAGTTCAATCGATTTGTATCGGGTTGGTGTGCGTTTGTGCTCTTCGTGTTCATCGAGTTTGTCGTGTTCTTTGTGTGTTCCTCTTTCCCCTCCTCTTTGGGTCAATTTTGTGAGTTTTGGCCAACCCCTTGACCCTAGGTCACATCATATGGTATCAGCAGCTCTTGGTTCCCACGAATTTGACCGCCCAACGACCCAATTTCATCTCAAGAAAAATTTCGAAAAATCCCCAAAAAATAGCCCTAATTTTTCCTTTTGATGGATCTGCGATTTTGTTGAGTTTTGAGTGGTTTTGGTCCATTGTCTTCGTGTCCCTAGTGTTGATCTACTATTTCCCCCACTTTTTAGCCCCCAATTTCTTCCATTTCCATCATTTGGGTAGATTTTCCTTGGGTTTAGTGAAGAACAGCTCAAGAACAAGTCGTGGCCGCGTGGGGATGAACCAGCCGTGACGCAACCGGTACTACCGGCCACGCCAGGCCGGCACCACCGCTGCCGCTACCTCCTGCAGCCGCATGCCACCACCACGCCAGGCCGGTACCACCACCACCCCCGCACCGGTACCACCACCCATATACCACCGGCACAACCGGCCACCTCCCCCAGTACCACCGCTACCCCCCACCGCCGGCCAACACCACCGCAGCCCCACCACCACTACCGTCACGAGCACACCGGTACCACCTCCAGCCTACCACCGCAACCACCGCCAAGCTATTTTGACCCCATTGTTCTCTAACTTGTGTTTGTTTGTCCCGGTTTGAGTGCCTTGTTTGTGATACCAACCCGCAGCTCCGAAGCAAAGCGACGACAACCTCGGCACCCCGGACTTGCAACCGTACATTTGACTCCACCGCCATCATCGCAAGTTGGTGTTCATCGCCGCCTACGCATCTTAGGTATAACTTGCATTCCACCTTGTAGCCCCTCTTCTTCTTGCGATCTATCCCACCGAGCGAAGCTTATCGAGTGTTGCGAAACATTGCACGAGGTCCTAACCATGAGGGTGTGCATTGTGTTGAGTAAAGCTTATAAGCAAAGCTCGGGGCGGAAAGCAATTGCAAAGGCGAAGAGCATAGTCTGCTAGTGAAAAAAAATAAAAGGGGGAAGTGCAAGTGCCACCAACACAAAAGAGTTCGAAAAGCTTTTAAGAAAGCAAGAGAGATAGAGAAGAGACCTCGTGCGAATCTTGGTGTTTCATCTCTTATGCAACCTAGCTATCGCCTCTCCTTGAGTTAGTGTGACAACGAGCACCACCTTTGCTAATTGGTTGTTGTTTTTATTCCGCTCATTCCTTGGTCGCACTAACCACCCCCCCCCCCCCCCCACACATCTCGTGTGTGAGTTCCACATCTTTTATAGTGATCATCACTTTGACATTTGATTTTTGGATTTCATCCACTCTTAACAACAAACTTGACTTTGGATTTCGTCTTTTGGCTTTTCACCACCCTTACCTATCCACTATATTTGCTAGCTTTTGCGTGTGTAACCGGTTACAAATTTTGGGTTGGTTGGTTGCCCCAATACTATCATACCAAGGTAAGGTTGCAAGGTAGTGTTCTTCCACTAACATCCACAACCTAGCTCCTGTCTTGACAACATGCCTAGGAACGGAGAAGAAGCAAGGAAGGATGGCGTCCTCCACGACAACGAGAGGTTGGCTACCCAACACAATCTATGGGCAAAACACCAAGAGTTCAAGGAGCAACTCGCCTTGTTCGAGACGCGCATCGATGAGCAATATGAAAAAGTAGCACAAAATCTTTGCCGTCGTGAACCAAGACATGGCCCTCCTTCGCAAAGCTACGGACAACTTGGATCGCCAAATGCCGGCCAACGATGCGAACATGGAGCGGCGCATGGATAGCCTCAAGCGCGCCATCAACAACTTGGGTCAGCGCCGCCGACACCGATCTACCTCATCATCAAGCTCTTCACAAGACTACTACTACCATGACCGTCACGAGTCATCACGCTCAAGCTCAAGGCGAGGAGAACCTCATTGACATGTTCGACCACATGCGTGTCATCAACAAAAAGCACAACTCCATGACCACCATCAACATGATCGCCATGCCCACCATGGGCGTGACGACCAACCCCACGACAACATCATCCTCGACATGGATCCGGTGCCTCATCGCGAACCACATATTGATGCTCATGATTAAGGTCACCAAGAACAACCTAGACGTGATCTTCGAAACCAACCACGGCACAACCATCATGGAAGAGGAAATTCCGAACGTGATCAAGATGAAGAAAGTAATCATGGACATCATTAAGAACTTCCACAACCTCGTCAAGATCGCCGCCAATACCATCATCGCGCACGAAGTGAAGCAAGCGTTCAAGTGCAACGCCAACCCAATGATACGGTTGGCCGAGGAAGACCTCCTCATCCACAACAAATGGCGAGAGAAGAAGGCATGCGACCTCGCCGACGGAACTTGGAGGATGAAGAAAACATGTATGGCAAGCTCAAGTTCAACATGCCAAAGTTCAAGGGCGAAGATGACGCCGAAGCCTACCTCTCATGGGCGCTCAAGGTTTACAAGATCTTCCGCATCCACAACTACTCCGGTGCGAAGGTGGCCATGGCATCACATGAGTTTGAAGATTATGCCAACACTTGGTGGGAGCAAGTGGTCACTCTTAAGGGAAGAAAAGGGTGAGCCCCCATTGACACTTGGGAAGAGATGAAGGAAGAGATGCATGCTCGCTTTGTGCCTTCTCACCACATGACCGACCTCTTCAACAAGCTACAAAAATTGAAGCAAGGCACCAAGACCGTTGAGGAATTCTATAAGAGATGGAGTTGACCATGATGCGAGCCAACATCCAAGAGTCCGAGAACTAAACAATTGCTCGATACTTCAATGGCCTCAACTACCTAATCAAGAGGATTGTCGAGTTCCAACAATATTCAACCATTGTTAAGTTGGTTCACCAAGCTTCCAAGGCTGAGCGACAAGTGAATGAGGACATCAAGTACAATAAGACGAAGTCCTACTTCGCCTCCAAGCTCACTACAAGCACTCATACAACAAGTGTGAAACCCACCTCTTCCTCAACGACATCCAAGCAACCGACCATCCAAAGTCGCATGAAGCAACCGGCACCTTGAACCGCCTCTTCAAAAGCATCAACGAGACCTATCAATGTCACATGCTTCAAGTGTGGAACACAAGGCCACAAGTCCTTTGAGTGCAAGAATATCAAGGTTATGATCACATTGGAGAATGGTGACATAGAGACCTTAAGTGAAGGAGAGTATGAAGCTCAACCTCACGCTCCACAAGCATCCAACTCCATACCATGTCCAATGGTTGAGTGACAAGGGCAAGGTCAAGATCCAACACACCGTCACCGTCAACTTCAAGATCGGTCCTTATGAAGACACCATCGAGTGTGATGTGGTTCCTATGACGGTTTGCCACATGTTGCTTGGCCGGCCATGGCAATATGATAAGAAGGCTACACATAATGGTCACTCCAATGTCTACACCTTCAAGGTCAAAGACAAGAAGTTTGAGCTTCGCCTAATGACTCCTAGCCAAATCATCGCGGACAATGCGAAGGCTCCACCGAAAGGAGAGTGAGCGCCACAAGCCAAATATGAGTGAGATGAAGAGTGTTCTCATAGCCACCAAAAGTGAGTTGAGAGAAGTGCAAGACAACCAATCCACAATATTGCACTACGTGCTCATATGCAAGGGACCACCGTCGGAGACTAACAACTTAACAACAATTCCTTTGTCTTTGATGTATCTTTTGAAGGAGTTTCGAGGCATTAAGCACCGCATCGATCTCATACCCGGCGCTCCACTACCGAACCATGCCGCCTACCGCACCAACCCCGAAGACACGAAGGAGATACAACGTCAAATTCAAGATCTTCTCGCAAAAGGATATGTTCGTGAAAACCTTAGCCCATGTGCGGTTTCGGTCATTCTTGTTCCCAAACCGGATGAAACACAAAGGATGTGTATGGATTGTAGACTCATCAATGGCATTACCGTCCGTTAGCGCCAGCCCATTCCTCGTTTGGATGACATGCTTGATGAGTTGTGTGGTGCCACAATATTTTCGAAAGTTGATGTGTCTAGTAGTGGCAATCACCAAATGGCCATTGGTGACGAATGGAAGACGGCATTCAAGACCAAGCTTGGTCTTTATGAATGGCTTGTCATGCCGTTTGGTCTTTCCAATGCTCCTTCTACCTTTATGCATCTTACGAACCATATCCTCTTATTGGCAAGAGTGTTGTTGTGTATTTTGATGATATTCTCATTTATAGTAAGAATCTCGAGGACCATGTTCAACATGTGAGAGAAGTCTTATGCATCTTACGCAATGAGAAACTCTATGCCAATCTTCCTAAATGCACTTTTGCATAAAAAAAGTTGATCTTCCTTGGATTCGTTGTTTCCTCCAATGGCATTTGAAGTTGATTCTTCGAAAGTTGAGGCTATTCATAATTGGTCTATCGTCGCTTTGTGAAAGACTTTAGCACCATTGCTTGCCCCTTAAATGAACTAAGAAGAATGTTCCCTTTGTTTGGGATAAGGCACAACAAAATGCATTTGATGAATTGAAAAGGAGACTTACCGAGGCACCACTCCTTGTTTTACCAAATTTTGCAAAAACTTTGAGATTGAGTGTGATGCAAGTGGACTTGGCATTGGTGGTGTACTTATGCAAGATGAAAAACCCGTAGCATATTATAGCGAAAAGTTAGACGGTGCTCATCTAAACTATCCTATATATGACAAGGAACTTTGGGCATTAGTTCGTGTCCTTGAAGTTTGGCAACATTATCTTTGGCCAAAAGAATTTGTTATTCACTCCGACCATGAGTCTTTGAAATATTTGAAAAGTCAAGCCAATTTGAACAAAAGGCATGCTAAACGGGTTGAGTTTATTGAGTCTTTCCCTTATGTAATCAAATACAAAAAGGGAAAGGACAATGTAGTCGCGGATGCTCTTTCCCGTGAGAACAATCTTTTGCTTACTCGCTTGGATTTTCATGTGTTGGGTCTTGATGAGATAAAGGAACTTTACCCCAGGGACACATTTTTTGGCCCCATTTTTGCCAAGTGTTCCATTGAAAAAGGATTTGATGATTTCTATTTGCATGATGGTTTCTTGTTCAAAGCTAACAAAATTTGCATACCCGAGTCTTCACTTCGAAAGTTGCTTTTGCAAGAGTCACATGGAGGTGGAGTAATGGGACACTTTAGACGCGACAAGACTCTTGCCATGCTCTCCACCAATTACTATTGGCCCAAGATGAAGCGAGACGTCGAACGACTATGCAACCGTTGCACCACGTGCTTACAAACTAAGTCTACCACAAACCCCTATGGCCTTTACACCCCTTTACCAATTCCATATGCTCCTTGGTCCGATATTAGCATGGATTTCGTACTAGGCTTACCACGCACTAGATATGGTCATGACTCTGTTGCTGATCGTTTCTCTAAGATGGCTCACTTTATACCATGCAATAAGGCTGACAATGCTTCACACGTTGCTACTTTGTTTTTTAGGGAAGTCGTTCGTCTACATGGGATACCCGCAAGCATCGTCTCAGATAGAGACGCACTTCATGAGAGAACCAACATGGACTTCGACAAGCGCGCCCTCAACATGAAAAAACTCCATGAAGATACAAGGGCAACAATACAATAACATGTACTTCGCCAAGCCACAAGACTCAACGCCAACAAGAAAGAAAGTTTATTCGAAGAAGGCAACCTCGTTTGAATACACCTCCAGAAGGAAAGGTTTCCACATGAAACTCCAAGCTCAAGCCAAGAGGAGATGGTCCCTTCAAGGTGCTCAAGCGCATCAACAACAACGCCTACGTCATCGACATACCAACGTCAAAGTATTTGGTGAGCAACACATTCAACATCTCGGATCTCTCACCCTATCATGCAGATGAGGAGGAACTAGAGTCAAGGATGACTCTTTCCCAAGGGGGGGAGGGGAGATGATGTAGCCCCGCCAAAGGACGACACTACACTAAGGCCAAGTAGTCCCCCAAGTGGACCGATGACTCGAGCCCGAGTAAGAGCTATGCATGACAAGGTGAATTCAATCCTCTCTATACTCGACCTCGACACAACCTTGGATGGAATGTGACCTCATGCCGATGTTCTATGTGTCATTAGGTACAAATTTCGACAAGGAGCCGTAGAGAATGAACCCCCATTGTGCAAGGAAGAAGGGAAGAGAAGAGAAAAGGAGAAGAGAAGGGAAGGTGGCCGGCAGCAGGCCAATTGCTACCGGCCGAGGGAGGGGCGGTGCCACCGGCTGGAGGACAGCCATCACTAGGCCGCCACGTCGCCTCCCAGGATCGAGTCAGGACCGGTACTACCGGCCATCAAGGGCCGGTACTACCGCCGGGTGCTAGCCGGTACCCCCGCCCTTGGTACCGGCGCAGGTACGGCTCGAGCGCCGCGCTTACAGTAGGTGTCTCACCCGAATGCCTATTTCTCCGGTACCCTCACCGGTACTACCGCCGAGACTACCGCTCAGTGTATTTTGAGCGCAGATCTGTACCGTTGATACTCATTTGAGTGGCTGTAACTTAAGTAACACTTTTACTTAACTACCCTTGACTGAAATCTGGGCTATATGTGCTCACGTATCCCCATTTGCTAGTGTTAGACATAGACTTGGATTATTCCTTAGAGCTTAGCTCAAAACCTCTGGGATAATCTTTCCTATGTAATCAAGGCCTCTCTTGTTGAGATTTGGATACTTGTGTGTAAGATTCTAATGCAACCCAGTCCCTCTCTCACATCTGTGTTCATCTCCATCACCGATCTCTCAACCGGAATTCTACCTCGCGGTCTCTTCCGGGTGATTGTATCACCGTGGTCAATCGAGCCACGGGAGTTCAATCGATTTGTATCGGGTTGGTGTGCGTTTGTGGTCTTCGTGTTCATCGAGTTCGTCGTGTTCTTCGTGTGTTCCTCTTTCCCCTCCTCCTCTTGGGTCAATTTCGTGAGATTGGACCAACCCCTTGACCCTAGGTCACATCACAAGGGGAGGATCCACAAGGACGGTGCTAATTTGTAACTAGAAAAAAGAATCATAAGGCCATGTATAACAGGGGTACACATGCTAACTAAATGGCCTAGGTAGGCATGCTAAAGAAAAGGTAACCAGCATTCACATGCTAACTAAATGGCCTAGGTGCATGATAAACAAAAATCCAAGACATCTTTTATGGGACGGAGGGAGTAGGGAACTTTCTACCTCTTTTTTCCTGTACATGTCACGACGGAGATATTTTGGATAAAATTGTGCAGTCTTGCATGTTCTAGCAGACGCTCGCACCCCTGAGAACGCTATCTACACTCAAGATGCAATTTCTTTGGTACAAGGGAAACCTAAAGGCGCATAGCACTTGTGCATATACAGTGAAGAGAAGTACACATTAGTGTAACTATTGAGTGTAGGACGGCACAGGGGTGCACCCACATAATGCTGTCCGTACTGTTTACTCTTTTTTTTTCATTTACATGTCACAACGGAGATATTTTGGATAAAATTGTGAAGTCTTGCATGTTCTAGCAGATGCTCGCCCCCCTGAGCACGCAATCCACACTCAATAAAAGATGCAGTAGTTTTTTCGTACAACTGAAACTTAAAGGTGCACAGCACTACTGTATATACAGTGAAGAAAGTACACATTAGTGTAACTATTCTGGAAAGGTATTGCATTCACGTACCAACATTGGAGCCCAAATAACACAAATAAGTACAAAGAATAGGCATATCCCACCACAGAATTTTGTCATTTTTGTTTGCTTATCCCCGTGTTGATGATTTGCCCTATTTAAAATTGTATCACATTTCACAAGGAACAAGCTTGCATATATGTCCTCCAACTGTGCAAAGGAACAAAAATATTAAATGCTGAAATTTGCTCTATTACAGCAATTAATACCTTAGTGCAAAAGCTAAATACAAGAATATAGTGAACAGATGTATTATTGTGCATAAATAATATCATCAACGTTGTACATAACAGATTCCTATAAAGTTCATCGCATGCAAAAAAATAATATACTTAAAACTGCTAATTTCATATTTTATTTGAGACAGACCAAGTCGACCTTCCACTGAAGCTTAAATAAGAGGAATCAGGTAAGCAAGTTTGGACTAATCTTGTATTCTGAGACTGCAAATAGGCTGGCTAACTGCCAAGAAGGGCTCCAAGTGCAAGTTCATTACAGAAGTCTACAAAATTCGAAACTGAAACAATCCCGATGAACCAAATTAAACCGTTCAATGCAGATCACCAATGTCAAACATGTTCAACTACTTCCGACAAAAAAGGGTATACCCAGTGCTGGAAGCTCCAACACATTGTGGGGTCTGGGGAAGGGTATTTCTAGGCAGCCTTTCCCTTGCATTTTATGAAATGCTACAGTTCAACACGGTAAAAGTAGAATCATCATATAGGATCAAATGGGTTAACAAAAGTAAGAAATAGTGGTGTTTAGTTGTACTGGTACAGGTGATCAATGATCCAACAAAAAAGTATAGTACCAGTCATAAGAAATTACAGTACCAAGTTTACTTGAGAACCTATATGCTAATAAATTTATGCCATGATTAACCTCATGCTTGCGTAAACAGATCAAGATCTGATATTACCTTAAGCCAATCATACATTGTTAACGATGTTGTCGTGCAAGACCAATCAAGGACACATCGAAGTTCATACAAGAACGGTAAAGCACGGTATAGCCGGAAACCCAAGTAGTTTACTTGTGTTACTTTGCTAGTCAAAAATTGCCGATACAAGTTACTTTTGTTGGGGATGCCATATCTGATCTGCAGAGCCTGCAGTGCGAGGGAAATTGATTTTGTAAGGTAGATGGCACGTAGAACAAATCCTCCAACATCCCTGTGGGCTAGCTCCATTCCCCAAGCATACTCAGTAACCGAGTATGTGAAGAGGACAAGATTAAAAAGATAGAAAACAACTTTTCCCGTGGCAAATGACCATAAGTATATAATGCGGTCAACCACAATCAAGAAAAAGAGAACCTGCAAAATTAAAATAGCATGCATTAGAAATCTAAGCAGGGGAAAGTACAACAGAGTTCAATTGCAATAATAACCATGTAAACTGAAAGACGAGCTCACCATTAGGACGAAAACAAACTCTTTAGGGAATTGGTCTTCTAGCTGATAAACTTCCAAAAACTCACTCTTGTTTTTTAGAATAGACTGATAGAACATGACAACAAGAAAGAAACATGCCATGTCAGCACCAAAATAATATGCATAAAGATCTATCTCTCTTTTACCACCACCAATCACTGAGACAATTGGGTAAAGGAAACTTATTTCTTCAAAAAGGCCTGCCTTTTGTGAGTCATGGATCTCCCTTTCAACATCAGCCGCCGGAGTAAGTGATTTGTGCCATTCTGCTGACTGGCATTCTATTGGAGCAGCATAAACAACTTCAAGTACAGCAAGAGCCATACTAGAATTTTCTTTGCTCTGTTCAATACTTTGAATCCGAACTTGGCTAGAAGAATGGCATGATGAAGGCGAATTAGATTGACATCTTTCTTCATGGGCTGTTACAAGCACCTTATTTATTGCTGACTCGATCCTCTCCGGTTGGATTCCATCTTCTGGCCAATGGTTCACTTCCATTGTAACTTGTACAAAATATGGAGGAGATTCGGCTCCCTGTGTTAGTGACATCCAATATCTAGATAAGGCTCTCCCAATCATCCTTGCAAGATTCATCACAGGCATGTGCAAACTTTTTAACCTATCTTTCCAGTTGTATGGTACATAATACTTCTCTTCAATGTCTATTCTTGCACTAAGAAAACTGAATTCTGTTACAGGAACCCATTCACCATCTTTTGCTGTTATTGAGCTCTGTAAGAGAGTAGATATATATACCAAAAACAGAGGTAATATGCTGACCACAAAGGATGACTTTATTTTATCGTCGGGGAAACCAAATCTCTGGAGAAGAGGCAAATGTATATTCAAACCACAGTGCTGGATAATTATCTGATATATATACTGTGATAGAATGTTGAGCTCGGTGTATATCAGGACAATGACCCAAAACAAGTAACTTGGCCCATAGTTGACACAAAGAGCATACAGGAAAAGTGCTCCAAGGTAGAACATGGAGAGCAAACTAAAATTCCACAGAAAAACTAGAACAAAACAGCAATAACAAACATAATCATAATTACTTCGCATCTGATACCATATATACCGAAAGATCACACCAATTGGCATGTTTGACGAGGATTCTGTTGCAGTTCCCATGCTAACTGAATGTGTTCCCGGCAACTGGTCATCTTGTGTTTCCCTCTGGTTTTCTACTACATCATAAATGCCACCTTCTGCAGGATTCTCATTGGAGTCTTCTGGATCAATGTTCAAGAAGCTCACAATGTTTGTAACTGCCTGGTTTCCGAATGACTGAACTTGGGAAACACCATCACCAATTAATTGCACGGCAGATTTAAGTGGGTTTTCCCTAGGTTGCCTTCTTTCTTTCTCTTTGAGCAAGTTAGGATGCAATTTGATATCACTCTCATCAAGCTCAATAATCTCAGATGTTGAGCCAAGGGAGTTTCTAGCATTATCATCCAGCATAAATTCTTCACTTCTCCCCCTGGTTGGTGATCGCAGAGTATCAGATGAGCCTGCGCACAACAAATCTGTCATGTTCTCCTTTGTATCTGCTACAGAAAATTCGAACGACTGAGATGATTCCATGCTACCAATCTTATATTCCTTATTTGGTGAACCATTCTCATTATATAGCAATGGGGCATCAGTATTGCTGTGCAACCTAGTAGCTCTCCTGCGCCGTAGGCCTTGATTGTGGGAAGCCTTATTGATTGGGGTGAAGGAATTCATGGTATTAAGCTGACTTTGCAAATTGTACATCTCAGATTTCATCCTTTCTACTTGCATGTTACGTTGACGTTTTTGCTCCTCAGACCTACGAAGATGCTGCAGCTGTTCAGTTTTCTTCAAAGCCTTTTTCTCTTGCTCACGGACCATTGCACCGATTTGCTCTGCTTCAAGGTACCTTGATACATAATCAAACTCACCAGAACTAAAGATATATGATTGCACTGCCACCAATAAGAAGATCACTATCTCAACAAAAGCCGATCGTGATGTTATCTTAAAACCATAATCATACTTGTAGAATCCAATAATTTCATACAGGTAATCTATTTGATCACACTTGCCAGAGCTAAACTGCCCAACATAAGGAGATTGATATGCAAGTGACAAAACTATAAGAGTGAAATTATACATCCGCAGATACTTGAAAATCTTATTCTTCTTCTTCAGAATTTCGAGTCTCATTCGGAAGAAAACCAGAGCGAACCCGAGATAACCAAGGTGTAGAAAATCATACTCCAAAGTACCAGTAATAGCAATCAGTGCCAAAACTATATCCAATAAATGGCAGTAAGCATAAAGTCGCACATAATCAAGAAATGTCCAGAAACTTTTTGTTTCCAATGAGAGGTCCCTCCAAACAAATGCATTTTTTCTTTGGGACCGCATCTGACGATATGTATCTGAGTCCGAGAAACCAGAGAAGTGGTCACAGCGCAGCTTGAATGAAGAAAAAATGAACACAACATAGTAGCTAACCAGCATTCGAGGATCATCAGCTATTAGCCCTGCATCAAATAATGTACATATATTTTGTAAATGATCTGATTTAAGCTGAAAAGTAATAAAACATTGGATTGCAGAAATTCCGGATATTAAGTGACCGACATACCTAGCCAGCACTTTGAGCAATAGTCAAAGAAAATCCGTGAATTTTTCCAGCATTCGTGGCAACGGACTTCAATATCATCGCCGCCCTTTAACCAGAGTATTCCATCTTTCCAAAGGGCAAAATACTCGAGTATTAAGACAGAAGCAAAGAGGAACACAAAAAGGGGCCACAGTTTCTGGATTAGATCTCTGTTCATAAGAATACATGCGACAAGGCACATGATGTAAAACATTGATACAGCATTTAACAATGTAAAGCTTGCCAATAGTAACACAATCATGTTAATTTCCAGACCTCGCAGTCTAAAAAGATTCTCCATCCAGAATGTCATGTAGCTCTTAAATGTCATCTTCTGGGTCTCAAATCTTTCTCTTTTCAGAGAGATAATCCTTTTCTTATCCCACTTGTGGCTTTCTTTTGACATTCCCCACATCTTCGCAAATGAGTACCTTTTCTCCTCGTCTGAGCCCTTGGTCACATTCTGGACAGTTTCTGGTGTCTTATAAGTGTTCCCTGAATTAAGGGATGAACTTGAGCTGCTATGCATAAGACCCTGGACTTTAGAAAACAAGAAGGCAAACCTATTCGAGAAATGGCTCTCCTCCCTACTGTTCATAGGACTAGCAGATTGACCGAAAGAGAAAAACAGCTGGCAAGGCTCTTCCCACTTACCCTCATGTACTATAGATGTTGGCATCAAGTCCAACCAATGGAACACATTATACTGAATGGTGCAAGCCACAATCACCAAAACTTTTCCTCTAAGCCCATGCTCAACACCCCAAAACCCAGAACTGTAATGTTTCAAACCTAGAAAGGCAGACAGTCCATGCAAGCGCTGACTAGGACACATTTGAGCAGGTTTGCATAACATTTGGAAGAGGTATTCAGATAAAGCAAGCAAACCAGTGTAGACTAAGTAAACCTTTGAAGGAATTCGGGAAACTTTTGGTAAGGTAGAAAAGACAATGAGACCAAACAGATAAACTAGGCCAGAAAGACTGATTGATGATAGGCAAGCATAGAACACACTAATTGATAATAACTTCTCGCTGTGCCAAATTAGCAACCTTCTTAAGAACCCTAGAACCCCAGATACAGAAGCATCAGAAACACCCAAGTTCTTGTCACTGTTTTGCCTTCTTTCATAACTGTAAAGTTGCATCACTATTAGAATAGCCAATGATTGCCAAACATTTTCCAGCAGAGAGGCTTCAGGGTCAAATCCAAGATCAGGATATAGGTTAACCAACTTTGAGACCAAGTGTGCAAAGAGCGGAGAAATGCTCAGGCTGTAAGTGAAGATAAACACCAGAGCAGCATATACTTTCAATGGAAACCAAAGTCGTCTTTTAGTCTTTTCGACGAGCTGCCTTCCAATTATCCAAAGTAGAAGGAAGAAAAGGTAACCAAATGATATATAATTGGGAGTCACCAAGTATAGAGTCAAGAGAATTGTGAGAAAAGCAACATAAGTTCCATATGAACGATACACAGAGAGAAATTTCTGGCTGATTTTACTGAGATATGACGCAATCTTTTTTTCTGCAAAATAGAAAATAGAGGTTGACATAGTAAACATAGATTCAGTCAACAACTCATTAGCAATAGAGTGGATATCTGGAGTCATCAAAGTAGCCAAGTTTCAGATTTTCTACTAAGCAAATAAATTGAAATTTCTGGTGTCCCTTAATGAACTTTGGGCATTTGGCACACCATGAATCAGTTTACTCCCTCCGTCCCATGTCAAAATTTGCATGGATCTAGATACTAAATAGCATCTGGATACATCCAAATTTTGACAAATCTCAGACAAACTTCATGGGATGGAGGGAGTATAAAAGATCAAAGAAGCATAGTAATCCTGCATTAGCCATATCCCCATGCAACTCTTTCAGCACAGACATTAGACCTGTACCTAATACACATTTTACAATTTGTCAGCAGGAAAGAGCTCTTACCATGTATTTTTACAAAATGGAGCATGGCATGTGAAAAATATAAATCCTAGTAGCATTAAGCAGCATATTCCAGTTCATTTAACAAGTACAAGGAGTGCCAAACATGATGTTGTTAGTATAAATGTCCATGATGGCAAGATCATACCATGAGAATTGCGGCAAACTTGACCATCTCGTGAATTTTGTGAGCTATAAACTGACAAGAGTACTGACTTATTCAGACCAGCCTTTAGGATACTGAACCCAACAGGTGGACAAGGTGTATGCCGGAGAACAGCAGATAGAGCAAAAAGCATTTTAAACCCATGGCTATGGACAGCACAGAAGCATATAATCGAGCCAATCTCAATTAAGTCTTTTGTTTTAGCATTACTTGAGAGGCCTGCAAAACATACGAAAAAGCAGTGACGTTATAGTATATAAAAGAGGGTGTGCTTCCACTTTGAATTCAAGAAACCATTCAATATGTCAATCTGTACTTCCACTGTTCAGAATTCACTAATAATGCGTATGTCGCAAGATTAGAACAGGAGAATTAATGAATTAGTCAAACGGAACAGTAAGTCAACTAGGCAAAGAACACAGTCTGAGGGAAAATGCTTGGCCCCGCAGCGCTCTCGCGAGGGCGACACGGGCCACGCTAAACCGTAGCCTCGTGCGGCTGATGGTGGCAGCAGGGAGCCCCCTTTCAACTTAATGCTTGTGGTGAACGTTGTGATTGGTCTGTGCCAAGGTCCAGATTTAGGGTTGGTGCATTGGAGTTTTGGTGAAAGCTTAGCAGGACCTCGATCTTGTAACACCTGACGTACTTTTGGGCCACACTTCTGCTAGAGCTAGTCAATTGTGCCATCACATTGGCAGTAAGAATGCAATATTTTTGAGATAATTTTCAAGGCATTGGTAGAGCTAGTCTGGCCATCTGTCTGTGAATGATAGGAATAGGGCTGTCAACGAGCCGAACTCGAGCGAGCATAGGCAGGCTCGGCTCGAGCTCGAGTTGCAGCTCGAGCCAGCAAAATAGCTCGAGCTCAGGTTCACGAGCTCTCGAAAGTTTGTTAGTTATTATTCCAAACAAAATATTACTTGACCAGCGCATGTGATTGCTCGCGCTAAAAGCCAACGCGTAGAGTCCTTCCACGACCCTATTTATAGCAGTACTTCCGCCTACACTCTCCTTCTGCGATCGAGGTGTGACTAAATCAGCACACGCCATGTTTGCTGCAGATCACACACAGGCACATGCTAGTGCTGGGCCGTACCAGGCTGCAAATATTTCTTTGTTTCAAGGGATGGGCTCGTTTTTCTCTTTGCGGGAAGAGGATGGGTAGAAGTACGTGAGGTGAGTTGCCAATGAGATTGGGCTGCGAGAAGAAATGATGACTGTGCACATGTTTTACATGGGTATTTCCTGGAAAACAATGTGGACCATGTGTTCAATATGTACAAACGAGCTTTGACGAACTGTTTGAGCTCGAGCTCGTCCAGCTCGCGAGCTGGGATTGGGTTTGAGTTCGGCTTGTCTAGCTCTTGAGCCGAATTCGAATCAAGCTTATAGCGAATCGAACCCGAATGGTTTGTCGAGCTCAAATATTTTTGACAGCCCTAGATAGGAAGTACTGAAGTGTAATTTGACTCCCAATGCTTTGAATAAATCTTGCCAGAGTGTGCTTGTAAATATTCCATCCCTATCCGATACTATCACTGTAGGTAAGCCATGGAGCTTGAATATGTGTTCAGTGGAAGCTTTGGTAACCGAATTAACATTTATTGGATACTTCATGGAGATGAAGTGGGCATATTTTGTGAATCTGTCCACTACCACCAAAATGATGTCCTTGTTTTCAGAAACTAGCAAACCCTCTACAAAATCCATACTGATGTGGGTCTATGCAAAATCAGGAATTGGTAGCGGTTGAAGTAGTCCAAGAAATTTGCAGTGTTCAGGCTTGTTTACTTGGCAAGCTGGGCATTGCTTGATGAAGTCAATTACTTGCTGCTTCATGCCTAGTCTGTTGCCGACGCCCTTGTTGTTTCGCTGATCATACCCTCCAAGGGAACTGCATCGGCGGGCGCCCAGAAGGTATCCGCTGAAATGTCACTGTCATCCACGACAATCTCTAACCTCCATGTCCATCATTCAGTGACGCCAACTACTATGGTAGATAGAGATGCAGTCCGTGGTCATTGCAACTGTCATGGACGTGGCTGCTGCCACTCCTCTTGTTGAAGACGCTGACGTGGCCACTCCTATGTCAACAGAAGGTGCAGCCACAACTGGAATTGAAGGTGTTCGTTGCAATGTGTGAGGTTTCACAGAGCAAAACGAAACCCAGTAGCATCATCAAGTGGGTCTCCGGAGTGCCAATCACTCGTCGCCGGTACGGTGGACTCCAAGCGCAAGTACCACCACTCATTGCCGCCGCCGCCACCACCGCGTCCTCCTGAACAACCATGTTCAGGCCAGTCACGCAGCTTCGTGTCAAGAGATATTCTGAGTATGCAGCACAAAGGGAAGAATCTCCGGCCAATGTCGTCACACGTTTGCAAGCTGTGCTTAATCCCTAAAAGCGCAAGGATTTGAACTGTTCTCCCACATTTCAGAGCAAAATGTTCAACAGTCTCTTGGGAATTGTTGAGTTGCTTGAGGATTCTAAGAAATCTTGGTGCTTCGAGGGAGAGTTGACTTACCACTTGTAAGTGATAAGCTGCATTAATACAACCTACACTTGGAAACTAACGGGTGCTCAACATGTGAGGGATAAGTACATCAAGCATCGTGGAGAGGATATTGTGCTGATAGTGGACCATGAGCATCACACTATTGTGTTGGTGGTACTTCCTGAGCTTCTGCTGCCACTTCAATGAACACAATGGCTTGATTGTTTGACTGCTTATGAACTTCAAAGTCTGTACTGGATAGCTATCATGCGTGTTCTGCATTGTGCCAAGGTCGTGGATGCACATGTACCAATCCTGGCAGGTTCTTCTCAACATCAGCTGAACCATATTGAACAATCAGGGAGGCTGCAGAGGATTGGTGTGTTAAGCTTCATGCAGTAGCCAACGCAACCAAAAGTCCGAACTGATGGAAAAGGCTAGGCAATCTACTTATACACTTCAACATGGTGCACGATGAGACAGACAGACCGTATGCATGAATGACTTGTCAGCACCTCGGAATACAATTATACTCGCAATCTATGAGTCAGATGTTCCAGTACATGTGAAGGCCAGTCGACCTCAATGCCAACGTGGGAGCTACAAATAGCTGCGACCTGCGTTTTGCCAGGGTGGTAGTGTAACACCTGATGTACTTCCTGGGCCACACTTGGGTGATGGGTTGCAGGCATGAGCTCAGCCCAACACATCAAGACATGGAGAGGTGAGGATAAAGGGACACTGGAGGTCAACCCGAGGAGGCATCAATCAGAACAGAACAAGCTCCATCTCCTGTGTCAGCTCGTCTCCTTCCCTATCCGAAAGTCTGTGCTCTTCCCAACCTTGATTCTCCTCTATGGATTGTGTCCCCTCTGTGAACCTTGTTTGGTGAATCTAATTCATACACCAGGAAACGTGTATCTATCTATTTGGTTGTTTGGTACTGATTTTCTCATGTCCACCCATGGGACATGCCAGATCTCTGCTGGCATCGACGACATCTTTGAACGCCGTTCACCTTCTTGGAGGCGTTGCTGCAAGCCCCCCTCCTTTGGATTCACAAGTCCTGCTAGGTACTTCCTCGGCGCCGTATCTCGGTGGTGGCGTTGATGGTGCGGTGGAGGTCTGTTTGTTTTCGACATCTCTGGCGTCGTCTCCATGCAATAGAAGTCAAGACGCCTCCAATCGGATCAAGCAATCTTCTTTTGTTTTGCGCTAAATTTAGATTTGATTGGTTTTTACACCTTTGGCAATGTCGTTCTGAAGTGTGTGTGTTGTGTGTAGCTGGTGTTCCAGCGTATGTGTAAGTTGTTAACTCCTAGCAGGTTGATGGCTTTGTTAATCCAAAGCCGAGCTCATTTCGAGCCTTCCGTCTATAAGACAAAATAACCTATACAACAACAGCAGTTTGATAACGAGTATTTATCTGCTCACATATACAAAATGATGAGTGCTGCTAAAACTAAGAATAGAAATTTGTAACTTGAACCATAAAATTGTGCAGTGTGGAATTTACATCCATTCAAACATGTGATGATAACAACTTTGAGGTTCAGCTAGTCTGGAGGGGAGGGGGGGGGGGGAGGAGGGACAAGTTTCAACCTAAGTCCAAGTTCTCTAAGTTTGACTAAATCAATAGGTTAAAAACCAACAGTGTCTACAATACCAAATCAATATCAATAGATCTATCATGAAGTATGTCTTCATAGCGTATATGTTTTGTACTGTGGATACAGATTTATCTATATAAACTTGATCAGAATTGGAAAACTTTGACTTAGGCCGAAATTTGTATGCCTTATATTTTGGAACAGATGCAATATGGAATAAAAATCCCCAATCTCTGGTTAGGTAGTTTACTATTGGACCTTGTGCAGAAAAGAACATGTGTCGCCTAAGGTATGCTGTGCACAATCCAAACACCTAAGGTATGCTGTACACAATCCGAACACCTAAGAGTACGCCTTAAGCAATGGGTTGTCATCGGTTTGGCAGAAAAAAAAAGGTTACCTTCATAGAGAAATGAAGAAATGAAACAGAGTGCGCACCTAGCTGTGAGAGTACCTCCATCATTAGTGAACCACTGCGCTCAAGAGCATTGGAGACTAGATCAAGCTGAAGAATGTACAGTATTGAAAAGTGCAGCTCGCAGAATAACACCAAGAATTGGCGCAGTCTCCTGTTGATCGAATGATTCACCAGAAATACCAGGAAAAAGCACACTGGCACAAAATAAATGTTAGCCATGGCTCAGATTGAGGGTACCAATAAGGCAAAAAGTTAACATGCAGGTGCTAAAAAAGGATTTACAAGTTCCATGACTGTAGGAAGAGGACATAAGCCCCATTTTATAGGACAAGTTAATAAGTGCAAGTTTGAAATTAAGAAAGATAACAGAGAGAAGGAATGTTGCACCATACTGTAAACAGCATTAATAAATCCAGGTTTCATCACAAGAAGAAACAGTAACATTAAAGTTATTGTGCGGGAAAGTTTGCGTAGACCCCATGCTAGTGTTGCCACGATCAAAACCATTGCATCTTCCTTGTCTGCAAAAAATAAGCCAAGAATAGATCAGAACTAAGTCAACATGGTCATACAGTCAAGTGGTGTTTGCAATATTATAAACAGGACACCAAGGCTGTGACATAGCCTATTTTGAACAAAATTTCAAAAATTAGATTCTGTAGAACTTGATAAAGGCACTAAATTTATGGAAAAACTAGAAGCATACCCCGAGCGCTGCAGCAGGAGTCTCTTCAAGATCTCTATTGTGTAAATTAAAGGTTATAACATGCATAAAACATGACGTTGTCTAAGATTCAATTGGTCCCAATAATCGAGATGCTAAAGTTAAGGACAGTTTTTTATTTGATGGCTAAAAAATGATGATGTTGACAATAGGATGTCTAAAAGAATGGATGATGTGGATAGATTGCATGTAAAGATAGAACTATAATTAATGAATATTAGTGCAATTACATGAACAATTGGGTGGCTAAAATAATGAGATGATGCGGATAGCTTGCATGTTGAGATAGACTATCATTAATGGATGTTAGTGGGGGTTTTGCTTTATAAGATCCGTCCCAAAAAGGATGTCACAGATGTCTAAATTTGTACATCCTTTTCGGGACCGACGCAGTATAAAATTTAAGAAAAATCTGTAGCATTCCCAACAACCACAAGTATTGCTGTGTTTCTATGCACCTCCACATAACACTTGTTGAATAAAGCAGCAACTACGGAAAATATGAGTTGTTTGTCTCAAATAGCAAGGGTAGTTTCAGTTAGTAAAGAGATCAGCAAGGATTCCATTTAGTGATTTAGTCTTTTACTCATTTGTCAAAAAAAAAATGTACAGTGTCTGATCTCTTTTCAGTGTGCTGTGGCAGTTAATTTTGGAGTGCTCATCATTGCTCTTCTCAACAAATATTCCCTCCGATTCATATTATTAATCCTATATAACAAAGAAGATGATCCCCACTATCCTATTTCTCTTAACATGCAGCTATGCCACATCATCATGTGTGCACTAACTTGCCACATCATCATGTGTCCAATAAATAGAACGGGTTTGTTCCACTATTCGGTCAAGTCACCGTGCTCTATAGTTAACACGGGCAACATCCCATGCAACTTTCATTCATTCTCTGAACATGCAGAACTAAGTCATCCTCTTTCCACCGGCCTATCACTTCCTATTCCCACCAACTATGCTGCCAAGATCAACGCTCACACCAGTAACGCCTGCTCCACTCAAGACACATCCACTCGCCACTATTTTATTCCCCCTGCCGTGGTTCGACGGGTACTCCTGCAAGGCAACGAGTTGGCTTCTAAGGTTCTGCATCATCCCTCCCTTTCCCATGTTCCTCTGGACACCCACCGCTTTTCCAACCAACACCACCCGGCCAGTGTTTCGCTCACTGCACGGCAGCCGGTGTCTTCTGCATCGTGTTTTCCATCTACTGATCTACCTAATCAGCCACATCAGGCTACATCTGAAGCGTCAGAATGGTCATCAGGAGGAGCAGCAACGCTGTGTCGATGGATTTCTTATCTTCTACATGTGGGTCTGTTGTATAAAGGAGAGACATTCATACTGTTGTTTGTTTCAGGCACCAACCATCCAGATGAGAAATTGCATTCCTTTTGTGAGATAAGATGCTATTCATGAATCTGATCCGCTCCATATATTTTTATCAACCATATTACTGAAGCACATGAGGGAGGCACTGCCATCATCCATGGATGTAACTGTTCTCCTACACTTCTTTTTTGGCAGGATTCAAGTAACTTTACATGTGTTTTAATCCTGTATTGCTGGACACATCTCCAAGGTTTTTATTTTCTCTTTCCTTCAGTTCGGGTTGGCAACATGTCATCTGAATGGATATCACTATTGGCTAGCAGAATTTGGATGAACTTTCACCTTAGATTTATGTTCCTGCATTCTGGTTCATATGCATTAATGAGCTTGGACTTTCTCTTCATCAGTCTTCGTTTGTTAGTGCAAGTTATCTGCTCAAATTTCCACCATGTTTCACACCTCGAGTTATCTTAAAGACCTTACCAAATTCCTATGTGGTTGCCCTTTCTACCAGTGACAGATTGGAGTGGGACACATGCTGCAGTCTTCAGAGCAATATCTAAAATTTATTGATGTGATGATTGAATTGAAGCTTTTCTCGAAATGCTTAATCTCTGATATTTTATGGCGCAAGGCAATACTTGAAACATCTAAAATTTAATGCTGGAGACTGTTGCACTGATTGTTTTTTCAGATCAGTATTGTTGCAAAACAAACAGGGTATAGTGATTTCACTGGAATAGAAAGAAATGAGACAACCGAGATAACAATTTCTAATGATCTACACATCCCAACTTTGTATTGTCTCAACACAGTTCTCTGCACACCCTCATGAACAGTCTGTAAAGATCTACATATTCCTATTTTCTATTATCTCAATATAGTTACCTAGAGAAATCTGCACACGATTATGGAAGTATGTGAGGTTCGTTTGAAGTGTACAATCCTTTACTCCACCTATTTTTTTTCTTCCTCAAAATATATGCTTCATATCATTCCTGGCATGTACTGATATCATTTCATAGGTGTCACCTAAGTTCTACCCATTACTGTCATGTATCTTATTAGTTTTCTTCTTTATTTCACCCATAAGAATTCGTACATTTATGTTTTTCTATGACAAAAGCCCTTTTTGTGCGGGCAATCACAGTCATAAACAATTTATTTCAAAAAATTCCAATTAATTGGGAGGATTCATTTACGCAATGAAATAATAATTTTAATATTTTTCCTGCAACAACGTGCGGGGTGTCATCTAGTTGACACAATGATGAGGGACAGAAGAGAAAATAAAATAGAACCAAACTAAAATCTAGTACCAGCTTCTACACACTTTATTATATTCTAGGTAGTTTCGTACTATAGTCATATGTGTTGTAGTGGTTTCTAGAGTATTCTAGCTATGAGTTGTAACTAGGTTGTGTGTATTTCTTTTCCTAGCTTATGTAGTGTTGTTCTCTAGAATACTCTAGTTATGAATAGAGCTAAGTAGTGAAGGCTCATGCAGCACGTTGAGCGGTTCCTTCAACAATTGTGCTGTCCACGTTGTAGCAACACAGTGGAGTTGTTCCTCCACAACATTGTGCTACTTCACTCAACTTCGTTTAGATATAGATGTATCTAGTCAACAAACGCGTCTACAAAGTTGAGTAAATTAATTTGGATCCCAGGGAGTACATTATATCGCATTTTTTTACTCAACTGGCAGCCAGGCTGCAACGAAAGTAAATTGAAAGTGATAATAGTGACAATCACTTACCATCAAGAATGTGATCGTCACTAGATGATGGCCCCTCCTCAGAGGTAAGGTAATGAAAAACAGAATTGTTTACAAGATTACAAAGTGCTACAAAAACACCAAGGCAGAATTGTGCAAGTAGAAATAGTCCAGGTATAGAATAGTGCCAGAGCCCAATAGTCTCCCATATCATCATATCCTGCAATATTGACCTAATTAAATTTTCATCAACTTTGATAATAATAATAATAGAACTTGGATAGCTAATCTGCTACCTTCTGAAATCTTTTGTTGAAGAATGTGAACGCCACATTGAAGACATATGTGCTTGCTGCCCATAGCAGAATAAACACTAGGAGTGACCCATTCAGCCGATGCATTTGGAACAACGAAGGAAAAGCATATAATATGTATCCAACATATCCAAGGAGACCAAAAGCACAAATACTAGTGAAGTTGAAACTCCATAAGGAAAGTGCAAGAAGCAAAACCTGCAATAATCGTCGATCACTATTTATTTATTTGATGGGAAATGGTTACGTATTGGGAATTCCTGAATAAGATGTTCTTTCAGTTTCTCTCGGGCACAATGAGCAATTGACAAAACGGTTAAATTCAGAAACACGAGCTAGAATATCTATAAAACATCTCCAATACTGCATCTAAGAGTGCTATCATTTGATAAGCCGCTCATCATTCGGTCTTGGCATAATTAGTAGGCAGACTTGAGCCAATCCTGCATAACATACTACAGCAAAAAATAATTTATACTTTTCATGCAACTGATATTAGTCAGCCACAGCTTTTACTGTTGATTCACAGGGCCTGGCTTATGATTGTTGAACAATATTTGTAGCTTATGACCATGAATGGAACAGAGGGGGTTGAAATGAAGGGCATGTAGAATGCAAGCTGTGTATATGTGGATGCTCAAGAGAGGATACAGCCACATCATCCAGCACCCATGTAAAGCTTTCATCAACCAATGCAAGGTCTTCCCTTTACGTGCTTAGATGATTTATTTTGTATTATTTTATGTAGTTATCAAGCACCCATGCTATCCTAAATGGCACAAAAAAAACATTTATTTCTCTCAAGTCATCTTCAAGCACTTGCATGTACATGTGATTACCATGAGAAAGCTCATGATTCACGAAACATGTGCATGGAAATTATATCATGTTCATAGCTGCGCCTATGAATCATGCTCTTGTCATTCACAAATAAAAAATCATGTTCTTGTCCTAGGAGAAATCAAAGGCAATTCTGTTCTGCACATTTGTGTGGGGCGACGAGGAATAGCATACCCCAACAAATATAAGAATTTGAAATTTAAATAAGATGGAAAAGGAAAAGCATAGCGTGAATGGGCAAAAAAGGGCATGCAAAAGAATACCGGGAAGCCATAAGTGAAGAAGTTAATGCTAAATGTTCTGAAAATTGGTCCTCCCAGTAATACATTAGCATGCCTTCTGCCAGATCTGAAGTAGATAAAGTCATTTAGCAAGACAATACAAGTGAAATGATAAATCTAGATAAATTTCTGTGGTTACTAAGAAACATTGCAATAGTTATCCAGCTTGGTACAAAAAAAAAGTGAAACCCAATTAGTACATTTTGCAATGTGCAAAAGTATATTGACCATAAAAATGAAGGAAACGATTAATAAAAGAGAAAATTGTTATTGGCCTATCTGTGAGCAGAGGAAGAGTGAAGGGCACATGCAAAAGGAATTGTTAGTGTCTACCCCTGTTATGTCATGACAACAATCCAGCAGCTGCAGAGTTAAGATTAGTTAGGCAGTTTAAATAAGTTAGTCAGTTTGATTACGTATTCTGCTAGGCCAAGAGTTAGTTAGGAGTTCTTTTCCCGCAAGTCAGATGTAATCCTGGCTATATTATGCCTGGACTAGTTATTCCGAAATTAAGCAATGAAATAAACTCAAACCCAATCTACGTCCCAGCCTCCTTCTAGTTCGTATCAAACAGCAGCTATGGGGCACCGAGGCTACAGACATCGGCCTCCCATCGAGCACCTTTACGACCTTAGATCAGGGTCGGAGGCTATCCTATCCTCAGGTTCTAACAACCCCAACATAATCAATCAACATATCTTGCTTCTCTCGATCTAGTTCACCATTCATTCTCAGTTTCACAATCAATGTACTTCAATTACATGAGGCTCTAAAAAAATGTGCTTCACCAAGCCTGCCGGAATGAGCAGTAATTTCTTTCTGGGCAGATTTAAGTCACATGGGTTTTAGGTTTAGTAGCAACTCCCTTAACCAGAAACCGACAGTTTGTAATATATTATTGGCACTTAGCATCTTTATGTGGACAATCTTCACCACACGTGCCAAAATTACTTATGTGTCAAGCTAAACAACCACAGCGAGTAACACTGATCGCGTTTGAAGTAAAGAGACAACAGTTGCTTTCAATGGAAGACAGGTCGATGGGAACAAGCCTGTAAGCAAAACAGAGGGACCAAAAGCACAGTCACTTCACAATATCTGTTTATTACGAAAATACAAATGAAATGAAGTTGATGTTCTCGGGGGGGCATTGAGAAGACATTTAACTGATATAACAGAATACACCACAACAGTGTCATTTCCCATAATAAACTGTGGTCGCCATGTCATTTAGTAACTGAGCTCCATTGTAGCATAATTTCACCACATGTGGTGTTAGCGAGCTAATTTAATAAATTACAATATACAGATATCCAGCAGATAAGTCTGCAGCAGTCATGTCTTTGTAGTTTCACAGGTCAGAAAAAAAGAAGTGGAAAATTCAACTACTGTAAAGCACAAAAAGATCTGCATACCGAGATTGGCGAACCAAAAATCCATTCCTAGAAGGGAGAAGGTCCTCTATTAAGCTGTCATTTTCTAGAGACATTGCAGAATCCATTTCTTGTATGTCCCGCTTGGCTGATGACAGCTACAATGAGAGGAAAGAGCATTAGAAGGCAAAGATCTTTTGTCAACTGAAATGTGAAAAGCCAAAAACCCTGCTAAGTGATGGCTGAGTGTAACTGATTCTTAATTAAGAGGACTAACACAATGTAACATATAATGTGGAACATTGTATAACATGTTATTTCAATACGTTCGTTCCATAGGTCTTTAAGGTGTTGACTATGCATTGGGACGCCCTCCAATGACAAGGCGTCATACTCGCCTTAGACTCCAGCGTAAGGTATCCGCCTTTGATATTTGAGGCCACCGGAGCATCGGTATGGCACCTTCGGGCATCGCCCCAAGCCAAGGTAGATATCATTGCAAGAGCAGCGAGTAGAGAACAAAGAAAGTCTCCAATCTCACTCAGCTCACACGATGAGAGAGAGAGAGAGAGAGTTTTGCGCTGCATGAAATTTCACAGCATTTCAGTTTACTTCTTTCCTTTTATTCTGTTATTACAAGCAAACATGGTCGATCCCACTATCCAATCATCTAGTGCCATCCCACGATCAGAACATGTAGGTCCTAGTTCGTTAGACAACGGCTTCGCAACGCCCCCACGTTGTCTGCGTTTGGTCGACACGGGGGCGACTAGGGTTCCTCCCGCTAGCACCTCCTCCTCTGAGCTCGTCCTCGCCGTCGCCGGGCCTCTTCCGCCTTCGCCCTGCATCTTCCTTCCTCTCATCTCTCAAATTGCTCGGATTCGAGCTCCGTTCTGTACTTCCTGGCGGCGCTGGGGATCTTGGTTGGTCCTGTAAAGGTGCCTCCTTCAATGGCCCACGCGAGTTGGGTCGCCCACTCGATGGCATGGACGTGAATACAACGGCATGCCGCGGGATCCGACTGGGTCAGTCCGCGGCCAGATCTGACCGGGGGTCAGTCAGCTGCCATGGACCTTGCCCTCTGAGTTGCCTTCTAGGTGTAGGCCTATCTGGACTGGGTGAGATCTGGAGAGTTGGTGGCGGGGATGCAGGTGCCAGAGGTGCGTCCAGTGGAGTAGCCGAGTGCACGCGTGCGGCTCGTTCTCTAGAGGGGGGTGGGTTTGGTTGGCTCCTGGATTCTTGAGCGGCGGCTCCTTATGGTGGACACGGCAGCTCCTGGCAGCGGGTGCCACCGTGTGGGTGCTGATCGGCAATCTCGGATGTGCGGGCAGCAGGATGGGCTGCGTGGGAGGCATTCGTGGTGTTGGAGTCCTCGTGCTCCCTCCGATCTTGGCATTGGCTACCCCGATCTGCTTCGGTGTCACCTCTCTGTTGTGCGAGATGTGGCTGGGGATTACATGGATGGTGGTCTCAACTCGGGCGAAAGCCTTGGCCTAAGTGGTCGGTGCTAGTGATGTCGACGCTCTTGAGCGCCGCTTCCCTCCTTGGAGGCGTCATTGTGAATCAAGCCCCTCCACCATTGGCTCCAGGTGAAAACTCATGTCCGGTCTATCGAGCGGGGCAGCGCCTTGGCGTCGCTCCCTTCATGAAGGCGTTGCCTTGGTAGCCTTTGGTCACGTGGGTGTGGTACTTGGGCGGCGACATTGTGGATTTCGGAGTGGCAGGCTTCCCCGCGGCGGCGTGCTTGGGCGAGAGTGTAGGGGCCCTCTTGACCATAGATGGGATGCACTCTGAAGCAGTCTTTCTACGATCGATGGTGATGAAAGCCTTCCTCCGATGGTGTGACGTCTTCCTCCTCCACTTCCGCTCTACCTCGATCAACGAATGTTTCGGTGGATGAAGATCCAAGCTTTTGCATGTTGTGTGTGGTGTTGTATTCTTTTGTGCGGCTGTTTTGTGGGTGATCTTACATTAGATAGGCTGTAGTTCACTCATACCCTGTGAAGTTGCCACTTCAATCTGATGGTAGAGTCTTCACTAACCTGTGCCATCAATCGTATGAAACAACACTTCATTTCTAATCAAACCAAACATGTGTCTACAATGATTTACAAAAGATGGTATTCCCATTCTTCCTTTAAGCTCTCCCGTATGTAAATCACTAGTCCTCTTACTCCAGAGTTACATACTCCCTCCGTCCCAAAATGTAAGGCGTCTAAGAATTAGACAAAAGTCAAATGTTACTAACTTTGACCAAATATTTAGGAAAAAATATTTACATCTAAAATATTGAATGAACACGTTAAAAAATTATACTTTACGGTGAATATATTGATATTGATTCGGTATTGTAAATGTTCATACTTTTGTGTATAAACTTGGTCAAACTTTAAAAACGTTGACTTTTGACTAATCCTTAGGCCCTTACATTTTGGGACGGAGGGAGTATTTTTTTCACTCCGTAGACTCCTGGATGTGTGGATGAGAAATTATTAAAACTAATTGCACACATATTTCTCCATAAAGCACGAATGAACTTAATAGTGCAACAACAGCACAAGTTTGTTATTTGACAGCTTCTCCGAGAATTTCTACAGTTCCATTCTCTAGAATTCTGCGCATGGAATGAGGGATGCTAAGCAAGTAAGGTTCAAACATCAAGAATGAGCAAATAGGAACAAAGATAATCAGCATCACTACCAACAAAATATCATTTTTACCATATGGATGCAAAATATTTGTGTGTGATCAGCATATACATTTGAGATTCTTGGCTGCTTACCATAACGTAATAAACCAGGAGAGAAATTCCAGAACATAGCTCGGGCCATTCTGATTTTGACGATACTTTGAATAGACCAATAAAGTCAGCAAATGCTACCACAACATAGGGGAACTTGACACGCAGTTGGTAGATATAAAGCAAAAGAATGCTGAACACCGAATATATTTCAAGTAACCTCCACCATCTACAGAATATGTTGCAAACACAATTTAACAATTATCAACAAATATATGCATTGTTGTCACTATAATAATATACTACTTGTTTACAGGAAAGAAGAAAATCTAAAGATATAGCTTACCGGAAAAGACCAAGAAAGTTGCTTGTTAAGGACCAATCGACAAGACCAATGCAGCTAAATATAAAGAATGGTAATGAAATCCAAGAAGGGTGACTAATACTGACAACTAATTGGACAGCAGGCAGCAACAAACAGCACGCAACCCGCAAGTGGTAACCTGCACAAGAAAATGCATATACCTATTAGATAGTACTGTACAATTTAAGTACTGAACTGACATTTCTACAATTCTTCTGTACAGACATATGGTAAGATAAACAGATCGGCGTTTCTACAATTCTTCTGTACAGACATATGGTAAGATAAACAGATCGGTTGTTTCCATCCCAAAGAGGCATATATGGACTAAAACGTTGCAAGCAGAACATATTATTAAAATAACAAATCAAGGACCATCATTTCCTAGTGGCATCTGGTACGAATGAATGTACTACACAAAAAAGTTCAAAATCTCCTACAACAGTCTAAGAATATTACTATTACTTCTTCAGGCATAGTCTAAATTGATGTACAGTACACCATATGCTGACCTATTTGCTCAATCCCAAAGGAGAAATTCAGCCAACATGAATCTTGATGGATCCTGCTTCCAAAGATTTCTACCAAAGCAATGACAGCAGCAGATAGCTGCACGATAAGAAAATAGATAACAGATGGTGATTCCCAAGGCTGGTCCCTGCATCAACTGTCATGATTAATTGCAATCTATATTTTTCAGGTATTGCCTGCAGAGGAGGCATATACAGACAGTTGTACTCATGGATATAGCATATAAATGAATATCCACACAACAAAAATCAACACGAACAAATGCATTCATTTAAATACCTTGCAAAACCAACCAGCTTCGCCCACCAAGAATGTGCCACAATCCATTCATTTCCCTCAATTCCCCATATTATATGAAATGTAACTTGCCCTAAAGTGGCAAGTGCTGAGTAAATAATTGTACACCAGTATAACAGGTACAGCCTCCAAGTGTGAAAACCTACCAGATAAGGATAGAACATCAGTGCATAAATAAACAATGTATGGGTACAACATCAGTGCAGAAATAAACAATGTACGGGTAGATCTTAATAAGGAATACAAATAGGAGGACCAAATTCTCATGTGAAAACTGCAACCAGACTTGGTATCATTTTGGAATTCAGTAGTAGAGCTGTTAATCATAATTGTATCTAACATTTCAAGCTTTTCCAAATATTCACATTATATTTGCATTTCAGTAAGTAGCCATAATGGCATACAGGAAAAAACTAGGCAAATGGCCTAACATAAGCAGTTTTTTCTAGTGCATAGACTAAATTGCGCCAAGCCACCAGCACAGACATGCAACATTTGTATGGCATGGCATAGAGAGAACGAGAAATTATGAGCAAATCTTGTTGTATTGCAAAGCCCAAAGGTGCAAAAACATATAGTACCATCATAGCATCAATCTTAAAGAAACTGTCAAGTCAAGAGTGATAGAGAGGAGCATCACAGCAAACTCCAAGAATGCAGGGCGACGGTGTTTTGACGACTTCCACAATCAAACCATGCGGAAATAGGCCACACATTCCCAAGAAAAAGAACGGGACAAGAAGCAAAGGGGCCAACAGAATGACTCCAAATAGTGAAGATGGGAAGATCATGGTTTTCAAGGCGTTAAGGTGGTTTAAGGCATTGGGGCAGGGGTATCAGGATCCCCGAGCTCACTGACGCGTTAAGGGGAAGGAGAAGGAAGCTAGTGCTCCGGCGGCGCAGCCATGGGAAATTTAGGGTTTATTCATAGCGTGCCACCCTTCCTCCCTCTCCTGCTCTTTATACCATAGAGCAGGACCACGCTTAGTTTTCAAAGTACAGCTATTTAAACCCAGACGCTCGACAGCCGTTGGATCCTTCACCAGGCGATCTTGACCGTTGGTTAACTGAAGATGTTGTGGCTTGTCACCTGGTGTCAGGAGGCGATCCTGACAATGCAAACCCCCCCCCCGAGACAAGGCCTCAGGGCTTGAATGCTGGGAACGTCTTGGCGATGAATTCAGCATCTTCTCAGGTTGCTTCTGCTTCTGTCATGCCTTCACACTATATTAACCATTGGGGCACAGCGACATCGTAGTCCCCTGCATTTCTTTGAACTTGTCGACGTTGCAGGATGGACACAGGTGCAAATTTTATCATACCTGATGGAGTTACCAGTGGTAGATGGGCTGACGGTACTGCTTTAGGAGCAATGTGCTTCTTGAGATGCGCCCTCTGGCAAGTGTAACTTGCAAGCACGCTTGCCAACTGTTTGAATTATCTTGAACGGTCCATACCATTTGGATGCCAGTTTCAGAGGATTTCCCTGTCCCAAAGCAGGTTCCCTCTGAGGTATCATTTTGATTTTTGAGATACACCATATCTCCCAGCTGGAATGATCTTGGAGTCCTCTTCTGGTCAGCATATTTCTTCATTGTTTTATGTGCTCTTGCTAGGTTGTGTTGCAAGGTTTGGATCATCTTTTCCTTGTCATGCAATGTTTCCTGGGCTGCAGAGGACAATGTAGAAGTTGGTGGTAATTCAGTTAGGAGAGGAGGAGCATACTCATACAGTGCCTCAAATGGTGACATCTTGATGGCAGTTGTACCAGAATTCAGCAGCAGGCAGATATTCACTCCATTTCTTTGGTTGTTGGAATGCCATGCACCTCAGGTATTGCTCCATACACTGGTTAACTCTTTCTGTCTGGCCATCAGACTCAGGGTGATAGGCTGTGGAGAAATGCAATGAGATTTTCAAGGCAGAAAAAATTTCCTTCCAAAGTTTGCTGAGGAAGATATTGTCCCTGACTGTGGTGATGACTGTTGGTGGGCCATGAAGTTTGATAATATTGTTGATGAACATTGGACAGTGTATGGATGAGAGAGTGGAAGTGGGCATATTAGTGAGCCTGTCAACCACCACTAGGATCACATTTTTTCCTTTAGAGGGAGGCAGCCCTTCAACAAAGTCCATACTAATTTCAAACCATTTTCTCTTGGGAATGTTGAGAGGTTCCCGGAGTCCTGGGTACTATAGTTTCTCAGTTTTTGATATCTGACATACTGGACAAGCTGCAATTTGATCAGTGACATATTGTTTCATCTTGGGCCAATAAAAAATATGCTTGAGCTTGTGATATGTAACCCTTGTGCTAGAATGTCCCCCAAATACTGAAGAGTGGAATGAATCAAAGACTTTCTATCTGAGGGAGGTCGGTAGAGGCACCAATATATAGTCTTCCCTTGTATCTGAGAATGCCAGATTGTACTGAATAATGTGCATGGCTGTTGGAGTCAATTGTTACCTCCTGGAGCAATTTGGTGCAAGCCTCATCACCAATATAAGAAGTTATGATGTCATTGGTCCACGATGGAATTGCTACAGCTAGTGCTTGACAGTTTTCTTGTTCCTCCTCTATATCCACTGGTTGGTATTTCCTGGATAGAATAATCAAATTTAAAGAGTTTCAGCATGAGCTTGTGTTGAACTCCTTCCAATAGTCTTTGGCTTGCTAGATACTTGAGGCTGCATTGGTCAGTTTTAATCAATAGTTTATTGCCTAGGAAATAATGTCTCCATTTCCTCATGGCTTCTAGTATAGCTAGAGCTTCCTTCTCATATAATGACATAGCTGTATTATGCAGAGGTTGGCAGATCAAGGCATAATGTGGAATGAAACGCCTATATTAACCAGCCAAGCCCAAAAATCCTCTCAACTGTTTAATTGTCTTTGTCTTGGGAGTTTTCCAGTTGATAATGTCTTGGATTTTTGATGGATCGGTGGCAACCCCATTACTAGAAACTATGTGCCCTAGGTATTCCACTTGAGGATGCTCAAAATTACATTTTGCTAGCTTTGCCTTGAGTTTGTGTTCCCTGAATACTTGTAGGACAATCTATAGATGCTGGATATGCTCTTCTTTGTTCTTGCTATATACCAGTACATCATCAAAGAAAACCAATACAGATTTTCTGAGGTATGGGGAGAAAGTAGTATTCACCAGCTGCTGGATGTGGCAGGTGCATTGCACAATCCAAATGGCATGACTAAGTACTCATAATATCCAAGTGAGTGGAAAAGACAGTTTTCTGAATGTCAGCCTCATGCATTCTGATTTGATGATATCCAGATCTAAGGTCAAATTTGGAGAATAGCTGTGCTCCATTTAATTCATCCAAAAGATCTTCAATGACAGGGATTGGAAATTTGTTCTTGATTGTTTGTTCATTGAGACCCCTGAAATCAGTACATAATCTCCAAGATTTATCCTTCTTGACCAGCAAAATAGGAGTTGAATAAGGGCTGGTACTCAGTCAAATTTCCTTATTTTTCAACATTTCCTGAACAATTTGTTCCACAGCAAATTTTTTGACTGTGAGACATTCTATATGGTCTGATATTGGGTGGTTTCTTTCCAGGCAGCAAGGGAATGTGGTGATCCTATTCACGAGGAGGTGGTAACCCTTTTGGTGTTTCAAATATATCCTTGAATTGTAGGAGCAATTCCGTACATCAGTGTTGTTGTCCTCATGAACTTCCTCCATTTGTGTATAGCACAACAAGTATCATGTTGCCCCAAGCAGTTTACTGCATTGGTCAGAAGAAATGAGCAGTTTATCTGCAGGGAGGAGATGATCTTTGAATGCCAATAATTTCCCATGAACACCAATAGTAAGTTCTCTCCCAACAAAATCAAATGTGATTGGATTGTGCTGTTTAAACCAATTTACTCCTAGTATTATATCAGCTCCGTGTAACTCCAGGATTCAAAAGTTTGTCACAAACTTGGTGCCTTGGACAGTGAATGGGCAATTGTATGCTATAAAACCAGAAGCTAGAATGCCACCACCTGCCACTTTGACTGTTCTTTCTTCAGTTGTTGTTAAAGGAATCTTGTGCTTCTGAGCAAAAGCTAGATCCATGAATGTAGGTGTACTGCTTGTATTAGCTAAGGCAACATGCCTGTATCAGCTAAGGCAACAGCATGTGCTTTACTGAAATTGAGGAGGGAAATTGTAGAATCACTAGGACTTCCACTATAAGCTGCTGCAGAAATGCACATTGCCACTAAGCTGGCTCAGGAAGCACCAGTACTTGTATGGCTGGTGGTGGTGGGTCAATCAATAGGCGTCCCTGGTGTTCCTCTTCTTCATCATATCCCTGCAATTCTATCATATTCAAGGTTCTCTGCATCTGTGGGCATCTATGTCCAAGAAAGAAATTTTCATTGCAGTACCAACATAATCTGGGCCTCTGTTGTTATTTGGTGGCCTGTTGCGGCTGTCTCTTGGCAGCTGAGGTCGCTGGTTTTGTTGTTGTGGATATACTCGAGGAGCAACATGAGTTGTTTCCTTCACATCTAAGTATGCTTGTTCATATTTTCTTGCATACCAATAAGCTGACAGCAATGTCTGGTTTGATACTCCACTTGTGAATCTGTCCACAAAGAAATCCTGCGGTAAGTAACTTCGCTCTCTTTTCATTTGTGTCATCCACTGCTCATACTGATCAATGTATTCTGCTTAAGCAACTGAAGCTGGTCCATAGGGTCATTAGCTATTGCGTCAGGAAAACGCTTGGTTGAGTTCCTGCCAGGACAATGTTTGCAGCGGCAAGCCAGCGCTACTGATCCACGTTTTAGCCTGTCCCCTGATATGTGCCAACCCCCATTTTACTCGACTTGTCAGAGGAATTTCCACCATGTTGAAGACATCTTCACACTCCAATAACCATGCATGAGGTGAGTCTCATGTGAATATGGGCAGCTCCACATGGGGTGTTCTCAAATGCAACTCACTATTGAGTCTCATGTGAATATGGGCAGCTCCACATGGGATGTTCTCAAATGCAAGTCACTATTGTTGTGCTGCTGAAAGGTATGTGATCCATTTATACCCTGTTGTGAAGAAAAACGATTTTGTGGAAAGTTCTGGGCTTGGTGTGGTGGCTGATGGTAAGTTGGCTGTTGGGATTGGTTAAAGTTGTTGGTCTGGGGGCTGTGGGTGGTGGTGGGGTTTAGTGGTGGTGTATGGTTTTGTGTGGAGCTTGGGTGTTGGTTCTATGGTAGGTAGTGGTGTGGGTGGGTTGTAGGATTTGTGCGCTGCACCACGGTTAAGCGCGACGACAATGCAGTACTGGTGGACGCCAAAGGCTCAGTTTCGGTGACCACGGCCTTCTGTCAAGCATCGTTCATGCTAGGCGGAAGAGGCGGTTGGGCTGGTGTTAGGCGTCCTAAGTTGGGTGGGAAAGGGGGAGGATTTGGTGTCGGCGGTGTGGTTTGAGGCGTGGAGACCTCTGGGATGGGTGAAAGGTGGGAGCTTGCTCGTGATGGAGGAGTCAGAAAGGTGGGAGCTTGGCCTGTATCGGGTTGAATCATACCTTCTGGCTGCGTGAGCTGGTCGATGCTGGTCTGCATCCTCTCCATCAGCACCACCATGTTCCCCATCTGGTTTGTGAGCATGTTGATGGAGCCGGTTGATTCCGCTTGCTAGCTACGGAGGCGCCGTCCCACAGATCGCGCGTCACGCTCTTGACGATTTTGTGCACGTAGCGCGGCGAGCTCGGCATCTGTTGTAGAGGCCGATCCGATGACAGGTGCGTCATCGTTGCTTCTCTCACGCGACGAGTTGCGAGATCGGGAGGAAGCCCTGGATCTGGGCCTGTCCGCCACGGATACAGGAGGAGGAGGACGCCGCCGGTGCGGTGTTTGAGGGTGGGAGGGAGAGCTTCGCCGCTGCTAGCCCGTGGTCCGAGAGCCGTCTGCTGATCCTCGAGCTCACTGACGCGTTAAGGGGAAGGAGAAGGAAGCTAGCGCTCCGGCGGCACAACCATGGGAAGGGAGGAGACAACAGGTACGAAATTTAGGGTGTATTCATAGCGTGCCACCCTTCCTCCCTCTCCTGCTCTTTATACCATAGAGCAGGACCACGCTTAGTTTTCAAAGTACAGCTATTACAATTCATAAACACGCTTAACGCGGGAATTAACGCAGTTTAAACTCGGACGCTCGACAACCGTTGGATCCTTCACCGGGCGATCTTGACCGTTGGTTAACTGAAGATGTTGGTGTCAGGAGGCGATCCGGGGGGGCTGCAAGGCGCTCAAAGGGCAAAGCGAGGCGACGCCTTAGTCAACCTTGGGAAAAGGCTGCGCCAGTGGCCGGAGAGGGGCAGACCAGCGAAGGAGAAAGCTCCGTTGTCTCTTTCTCAATCGATTCCTGGCAGTGGTGCGCTCCCCTCTCTCTTTCCCCTCTCATTCGCTCCCATCCAACCCCCAATTTCACTCCCATCCCGCCCAATTTCTGTTTCCCCCTCCGACACTCAGTTTCCCGCGTGAGAGGAGAGAGCTCCTCTCGCTTTCTCAATCGATTTCTTGCACTGGTGCCTTCCGCTCTCTTTCCCTCCCATCCCGCCCAATTTCTGTTTCCCGCTCGACCTGCCCAGCCACGTCCATGGCGTCCAAACTCAACCAGAGCGACGCCTAACCCTCCTAAGCGACCTGGAACGCCTCAGATGTCCAAATCAGACGCCTTAGTCAAGATTATAAGGCGGGCACGACGCCTTGCCGTTCCCAGGCGCTCTGACGCCTAAGCGTCGCCTAAGCGACGCCTTCAAAACCATGGTGAAGATCCCCTTCAAGAAAAAAGATGCAAAGGTGCTTATTAACTCTGATGCAGCAATCTTTTCAGAGCATTTCAAGATGGGGGTTTGGTGTTGTGGCTCGGGTACAAACAATGGTGTACGCTTGGCTGCCTCCAGCGAGCCAATTTTGGAAGTCCAAACTCCAAACACCTGAACTAGCTGAACCTATGACCTTCCGCTGTGCAGTCTCCCTTGCACGCGATTAGGGTACAAAGCTGTGATCTTTGCTTCAGATTGCCTTTCGCCGGTTCAGCGAGTCAAGTCCTTCACCGTCGACCGATCATATGTTGGCTCGGTGGTGGCACGTATCAAACATGCAGCAAGTGGCTTCTCTTCGGTGGAGTTTCGTCATGTTAGGCGAGCGATGAATGTTGCAGCACATGTGTTAGCCAAGTCTTGTGTTAATTCTAATAGTATTTGTGTATTTCATTCTGCTCAGGACTGTATCAAGGAGACTCTGTGTATTGATGTTGCATATCAATAAAGTGCCAACATTCACTCAAAAGGAAAGTCTCATGCCAAGAAAAAAAATTAATAAAATGCTTAAAATTACACCCTTTGCAAATGAATTTTTTATTATGAACACCAATAAACCACAATACTAGCTATTCACAGCAAATTAAAAGCATAGAAAGACACTAATGGTGAAGTTAACAAATGACCATTAAGTCTTCAACAGCACAATTCTAGAGTAACTTGATTCAACAAGAGGTCACAATTATAAGGAACGGATTACCAACTTTTGTGATTAGCATACTTCTTCAAACAGCATATGGATCCAAACAAAGTGTAGTTTAGCTTTAAAGACAAGTAGTGACAATACTTGCTAATGCACAAAAAGAGCTGACATACCTCTCCTTGGATCAACAAAGCGGACAGCAAAGAAGATAATCATATTAAGAAGAGAAATCAAGCTCCAGTCAAGTAGAGAAGCTGCAAAAAAAAGGGTACATACTGAACTATTAGATCAACATGAAACATGTTTAATGCTAATTCAGATTTTAGAGCTTTGAGAAAGACAACATGTGATTGTTATGCCAATGTGTTTTGTAGTATGAGTTAGTGCCTGAGATAAGAGTAGCTTAGTGTCCTCATAGGCCCATACAGATCCATGTGTGAGTCAAGCAGTCGGGTTAAGAGTTATATATATGAGGGTACGTAGGTCCAAGGTATCATGGTACTTAGGGTACGTTTGGACTGTGACAAAAATGTACCCTACCAATTTTTTGGTCATGAACAAAACGTTGGTTCTTGAATGGATAGTTGCCAACTTTTTGGCATGCCAATACTCCACTACCGACTCTAGTGTATTTTCTTAGCCAATGTTGGCCAACTTCTGGGCAAGGAAAGGCTCAACTAAAATTTGCGCTAACCAAATTTTGGTAGGGCGATCTTGAGCGAAAAACAAACACACCCTTAGAACTTTGTTCGATAAAGATAACCGGTTATTCTAGCAAGAAATCCCTGTCAATGCTCGAAAATTGATTCAAGTAGTTATTACATCCAAACATCGAGAAGCAGGTGTGTAAAACCAAAACAAAGCCTATATGATGGTTTGGAGCCACCCCTCACTACCTAGCAATACATAAGCCAGCCTGTTGTTTCTCAGTCATGAAAAATTCTAACTACTGAAACCATAGTATGATTTTCAAACCATAGATGGATGAGCCCTCCGCTCCGCTCCGTTCTCCCCTAGCCTAGCCACCTCCCGCCGCCGTTCTCTCCCCACCCCCCGCGCCCAGCCCTCACGATGTCCCCCTCCGCCTCCTACTCCTCCGCCGGGCGGCCACCGCTCGTCGAGCGAACGCCGGTGGTCTGGTTGCGACGATGAGTCTTCCAGCGGGCGCTCCTACAGCGACATCGCGCACACGCCACCACCACCCCCGCCGCCGGCCACCGCCACCGTCGCCGCTCGCATCCCGGCCAAGGAACGCGTCGGCCCACGCTCGGAGATCCACCAGGTCCAACGCACCGTTGACAGCGAGGGATTCCAGCTGCCCCGCCGCAAGGATAGGAAGCGCCGGGAGCGCCACGCCACCCCACCGCCGCCGCCAAGGGCGCGTCGCAGCCCCTCGCCAGAGGAGACAGCTGGCCTCTGCTTCCGCTGCCTCCGCTGCCTGAACCCCGGCCACGTCATCCGCGACTGCACCAACAAGGTGCGCTGCCGCAAGTGCTTGCTCCCTAGCCACGAATCATGGTAGTGCGAGAACCCCCGCGACGCCGATGGCCAGGTGCCTGCTACGCGTGCCATGCCGACGGTCGCAGTCGCGCCAAGGACGGCTCCGCGCCCCGCGCGTGATCTTCCTCCGCGTTTTGTCCCGTCGCGCACACCACATGCGCCGCGGCAGCCGCGGATGCCATGCTATCGTGCGTCATCCTGTCGCGAACGGTGGAGATGGAGAGAGCCGAGGAGGTCCTACGCCGCGCCATGGTCGCCTCCATCAGTGGCACCAGGCCGGCGGTCCCGGCGAAGGAGGTAGAGAACGTCATGTACGACTCGTTCGAGCTGCGCGACGGCGAGTTCACGGTACAACTCCACCACCTGGAGGATTTCCTCATCATCTTCCACTCCAAGGAAGCTCTGGACCGCATGGCCGGCGACCACTTCATCAACGGGCCCGGATTTTGCCTCTCGGTCCACCCATGGTGCAAGCTCGCTCACGCAGGCTCCGGCCATTTCGAGTACCACGTTCACCTTGAGATCGACGGCATGCCACCCCAAGCGTGGCACCTCTCCATGGCGGAGCACATCCTCGGGGCCAACTGCTGGATCGAAAAGCTCTACCCCGCCACCCGTACACGCGACGACCTCGCCACCTTCCACCCCTCCGGCCGCTCCCACGACCCGCACGAGATCAAGTGCTCCTCCACCCTAGAGATCATCGAACTCATCCCTGCCCAAAGGTGCGGCCTCGTCCCCGACCGTGCGCACGCTGACCTACCCCATCTCTGTCAGGATAATGCGCGCCGCCATCGACGTCGACGCTATGTATGGCGATGGCCACGACGCAAGCCGTGGCGGAGGCGCCCCCAGGGGCAACGATGGCGACAACGCCAGCCCTGGGCGCCGCAGGCCGCATCGCAGGAGCCGCAAGCGACGGCGCACTGGCGACCTCCCCGATGGACAGGCCAATGGCATGGACGGGGCCGATGGCATGGTCGCGAATGCCGATGCCTGGCTAGCGCCACGCCATGGCCAAACCGACGGCATCGCGTCTGACACCGAGTCGCCTACCTCCCGCCGTCGCGCGGTCGTGGATGCGCCGTCACGCGGTCGTGGATGCGCCGTCACGCGGTCGTGGATGCGCCGTCACGCGGTCGTGGATGCGCCGCCGGCAGGACACGCCTCCGCCTGTACGATTGACCCTTGGGGGGGAGGGGGGCGCCGGCGTTCAAACAACCGGCGTCGTCCGAAAAAGGGAAAAAGACGAGGTTCGCTAAAGTCTCTACCGGCCAAGATATGGAGGATCAAAGCTGCAGCCCCCCCACCCCCGATCGGGCCCTCCCTACGAACCGACGACCAGGTCTTGGATGCAGCTGGCACGCCCCCACTGGAGGAAAGCTTGCCCACTCCCCACGCCAACGGTGCCGAGCCTGGCGCGAATGTGACCCCCTCCTTCGCCATCTGCTAGATGGGACTGCTGTCGCCTCGGAATCTGGACCACCCTGAGTCCATGCAAAGCGAGGTCCCCGACTCGCAGGAAGATCAGGAGCCGCCGACCGAAGCTGATCTCTTGTCGGGGCAAGCACATGGCAACTGGACATGGCAACTGGACGATGGGCGACTTCCTGGCCGCCGCGATGAAACATCTCTCCACCGTTCTTCCCACCCCTCAACTTCAACCCTACACGCGGACGATCGGCGATGACGCTCTCCAAGGACGGTGCGCCACCCACGGCCGAGAGGCGCACCCGCACTTGCGCACCATGCAGATCATCGGCGCCAATCAAACCATCACTGCAGCCGAGATGAAGGCGTACGAGGATGTGTTCGCAGCCCCGATCCTGCGCCCTGTCCTCGCAGCGATCGTGGCGCTGTTCGACCACTCCCTGCCAGCACAGCTATATGGCAGCCCTGTAGGGGTTTAGCCTTGCTCTCGCACCTCTGTCAAACCCCTTTCCATGGATTACGGTCTTAAGATCATTATCTGGAACATGAGAGGCTTGAATGCGCGCGCTCGGCGGAACGCTATACATACGATGATTGCTACCTCTGGAGCATCGATCGTTTGCTTCCAAGAGACGAAGATGGAGTGGATCTATTCCTCCACGGAGGGCACGCGCGGCGGCATCCTCTTGGCCTGGAAAGGCAGGGACGTGATCTCCGACCCCTTGCTCTCCATCAATACACTAACCGCCAAGGTCAACACACCCGGCGCTTCGACACCCTGGTGGATCACCGTGTACAGCTGTTCCTCCAAGAGTTGTGTGATGTCCACGACGAGTGCGACGGACCTGGATGATCTGCGGCGATTTCAATCCCATTTACAAGGATGAGGACAAGAACAACCTCCTCAACAGGAGGATGATGGGCAGGTTCTGCCGCACCATTAATGACCTTGCGCTCAAGGAAGTGCACCTCAACGGACGCCGCTACACCTGGTCCAACGAGCAGAACCCACCCACCCTAGTCCACCTTGACCGCGTGCTTTGCACCACTGACTGGGAGATCTACGGCGAGTGCCATCTGCGGTGCCTGGCTTCCGTCGTCTCGAGGAATACTGGACGCGGCAGGATGGTTTCCACGACATTGTCGAGCGGGCCTGGAACTCCGTCCACGACGAGGACCCCTTCGTGCGGCTCCGTTTGCGCCTGCAGGCTACGGCGCGTGCGCTAACGAGCTGGAGCGCAAAGACTATCGGGAACGTGCGCCACAAACTGGCATTATCACGCCACAAACTGGCATTATCACGAGACCTTCTCCGTTTCGACAAGGCACAATAGGACCGACTCCTATCCAATGACGAGTGTTGGTTGCGTAAGCAAATCGAGGTGTCCTACCAGGGGCTCGCCTCTCTGGAGCGAACGATCGCCCGGCATCGTGCTCGCATCGCGGCGCCCAGAGATGGCGACGCTAACACCTCTTTCTTCCACCGGCAATGCACCTACCGGCGTCAGAAAAATCGCGTGCACAACCTGGTGGTCGACAACCGTGTGCTAACCGATCACCGCGACATGGCGGATGCGGCCTTCCAGCACTTCTACAACCTCCTTGGAATGGACGTGCCCCGCGACCATGGTAGGACCTCACCAACCTCGTCGAGCCCAGCTCCGACCTTTGGCGACCTGGACTTACCTTTAGGCGCCGACGAGATCTGGAGCACGATCAAACGCCTTCCTACCCACAAGGCACCGGGGCCCAATGGATTCACCGCGGAGTTCATCCGCGCTTGCTGGAGCATAGTTAAGGACGATCTCGTTGTTGTTTTCCAACAGCTATACGAGCTAGGAGGCAGAGGATTCGAGAAGCTCAATCAAGCCCTCCTAACCTTGCTCCCCAAGCGTGCCGATGCGGCCGGCCTGAATGACTACCGGCCTATCAGCCCCATTCACCTAGTGGCCAAGGTCTTCGCCAAGCTGTTGTCGCTGCGCCTGGGCCTAAAGCTCAACAACCTCGTCAGCCCCGTGTAGAATGCCTTCATCGCCGGTCGGAGCCTACACAACAACTCAGACAATTTGCCCGACAATTGCACCAGTTGGGAGCCTCGCGGATCATGCTCAAGCTCGACATCACGCGCGCCTTCGACTCACTATCCTGGCCCTTCCTCTTCGAGGTGTTGCGGCACTATGGCTTCTCCGAGCGGTTCCTGGGTTGGCTTGCCATCCTCATCTCCTCTGCGAGCACAGGGGTGACGCGGAACGGCGACCCTGGACCGCCAATTTGGCACCGTCGAGGCCTGCGTCAAGGCGACCCGCTATCCCCGTAGCTGTTCATGCTTGCGGTGGATGTGCTCGGCAGATTGATCAAGTGCGCCATCGACGCCGGCATCCTGCACCAGCTGCACCCGAGACGCACGATCCCCTCCGCATCGCTTTACGTGGACGACGTAATTTTGTTCTGCCACCCCTCGATCGAGGACACCACAGCCGTCAAGGGGATTCTCGAGCTGTTCGGGCTGGGCTCGCCGTCAACTACGCCAAAAGCTTGGCCACCATGATACGCTGCGACAACGAGGGCGATGTGGCCGCGGCCATCCAGCATCTGGGCTGCCAGGTGATGGCCTTCCCTGTTTCCTACTTGGGCATCCCTCTCAAGATCAGGAGACCCACCGCGGCTTAGCTGCAACCCCTTGTCGATAAGATGGCAGGGAGACTACAAGTTGGAAATCGAGGCTTATGCAGAAACCTGGCCGGCTTGCCCTGGTCAAATCCGTCCTAGGGGCGATCCTGCTACACCAACTGCTCGTTCTCGCGCCGCCAAAGACGATCCTAAAGAAGATGGAGAAGATCGAGAAAGGGTTCTTCTGGGAAGGACGAGCCGCCGCCAACGGTGGCAGCTGCCACATGAACTGGAAGCGTGTTTGCCGGCCAACCTCGCTTGGTGGCCTTGGAATCCAGGACCTCGAGCGCACAGGCCTCGCGCTAAGCTTGCGGTGGCAATGGTTTAGCAGAACCGACAGCAACAAGGCCTGGAGCGACCTTGACCTCCAGTTCAGCGCCGAGGAGAAAGCCCTATCCTTCGCCTCCACCTCCATGGCCATTGGCAATGGGCACACCGCTAGATTCTAGGAGGACCGCTGGATCAACGGCCAATCCGTCCGCGAGCTTGCGCAGCAACTCTACGGCTGCATTCCCAAGCGGCGGCGCAAGATCAGAACGGTGGCCGAGGGCCTCGCCGACCACCTGGGCCAGGGACATCCACGGCACCCTTGGCGTCCACGAGGTGGGGCAGTACATTCAACTATGGTGGGCGGTTGAGCACATGCAGCTAAGCCTGAACGAGGATAAGCTGCTCTGGAAATGGCATGCCTCGGCAAGTACACAGCCAAATCGGCCTGCCTGGCTTTCCTTCCAGGGATCCACCACCTGCGACTCTTGGAAGCTCGTTTGGAAGAGTTGGGCCCCCAACAAGGTCAAGTTCTTCCACTTGCTTGCCAATATGGATAGGTGATGGACGGCGGCGAGGCTTGCCAGACGCGAGTTGCAGCATCACCTGAGATGTCTCCTCTGCAATCAACGGACGGAACCATCTAGCACTTGTTCATCACCTACCCCTTCTCCCGGGAAACATGGCACAAGATCCTGGCCTGGCTGTGCATGACCTGCAACGCACCACACAACAAGGAGCGCCTGTTCGATTGGTGGCTCGCGGCCAAGCAAGGCACCCCCAAGTCAATGCAGAAAGGATTAAACTTCGTGGCGTTGCTTGTGCCCTGGATGATCTGGAAGCATCGCAACGCCTACGTCTTCGACGGCGCCTCACCATCCGTCCGCGCGCTATGCGCCAACATCAAGGACGAGGCGAGGTCGTGGGCTACGGCAGGCGCCAAGGGGCTCAGGGATGTTTTGCCCACCACTTGGGATGTGCACTAATTCAAAATTCATGTAATAAGTAATAACACATGTGAACCTCTTAGGAGGCAAGTAACAACTTCTATCTATCCAATGAAATGAAACGCAAAGGAGTCCTTTGCATTTTCTCGAAAAAAAAGTTCTAACTACTAATTCTGCAAACCGAGAGTGTGGCAATAAACTTTGTTTTCCGTTACAAGCAGTAGTTTGTTTCATATTATATAAGTAGTAAGTGTAAAAGGACCTCGAGAATGGACTAGATTGGAATTTTACTAACTTTTGCTTTGTCGGTAAGGGTGTGTTTGGATGGGTACCAATTATAGCCTTACCAAAATATTGGTCGTGCCCCACCTATTGGGCTACAGTTTGGTTCACTACCAATTTTGGCTCGCCCCGCCTAGCTTGGGCGCGCCAACATCTACTTTTCGCCAAATCGCAGCCGAAACCGCAGCGCGGAAATCAACCGCCAAAAGATTGGCAGCCAAATCTGGCGCAAGCAGGCCGCCGAGGTATAAAAGGGTTCGCCCTTCTTTTCCACCTATCCCCTTCACTTTCCCCTTCTCTCACCTGCGCGCGCCCCCAAAAACCAGAGGAGGGCACGATCTGTAGGCCGCAGCTATCTCCTAGACGCCGGGTTCCCGCGTCAATACGAGCTGCTCCGGCAGCCGCCGGCGTTGCTCCACCTCCTGACCCATTCTCCCAATCAACGCACGCCAAGAAGGTCAGTGCTCAGATCCCATCGAACCCCGCCCCAATCCTCTTTTTTCTATGGCCGATTTACTTCAATCTTGGGCCGTTTAGTTGGAGATATGCTGCACGTAAGTGCTACTTGCTAGATCTGATCTATTGCTTATCAAATCCTTGTTATTTGTCTCCGGTAAGAAAACATCGGATGTGTATCCCATCACATTAGTTATATGAACTTGATTGATACTTATTTCTTTGTCCTGCTAGATCTGATCCATTTTGGTGTTTTTTTGTAAGTTCTCAATCCCTATTATTAGAGGTAAGCTGTTCTGATTTTGTAACATGGATCTCCCAGCAAGTAGGGATTTTTAATAATGTGTCCAGATAGTTCATTTATATCAGTGTACTTATTTGACACAGATGGACATGGACCAGCAAAGATATTATGCTTACAACATGTTGAGGCGGAGGACTCTGTCATTGTCCTTCTCTTGCCTCTGTGGTATAGAAACAGAGATGGTACAAAAATAGAGGTAGAGGTCAAAAGTATGGTCCACTAGTTGATAGAGACCTCTACAGGACTAATGTGCTAATTAGGCTTATTAACACATCAGCTGCACCATGCATCAAGCAACTGAGGATGTCTAGAGCTGTAGTTTTACAAGCTATGCAATAGGCTAAGGCAGAAGGAGTTGTTAATTGACATATTTCATGTTTAGTTGCGATGTTCCTATACATGGTGGGTCAACATCACACAAATTCATCCGTTGGATTCTGGTTTTGGCAATCTAGTGAAACAGTGAGCAGATATTTCAATATCATCCTGCGTACAATCGGGGAGTTAGCACATGATCTAATTTATATTAGATCAATGGATACACACACACAAAAATCACTAGCAGCCCGGACAGATTCTACCCATACTTTGAGGTAACTCTTAGACTAGACTTTAGTATTTATTATACAAGATTGACGTTTCCCAAGCTTGACATACACTACTCTTTTTCGTATTCGTAGGGATGTATAGGGGCACTAGATGGCACTCATGTTAAAGCTTGTGTTCCTGACCACATGGTGGATAAATTTAGGGGCCGAAAGTCATACCCCTCCCAAAATGTGCTAGCAGTTGTCGACTTCGACCTCCGGTTCACGTATGTTCTAGCAGGATGGGAGGGCTCTGCCCATGATTCCCTTGTGCTAAAAGATGCCCTCACACATCCAGCAGGTCTAAAAATACCTGAAGGTACATATACAACATAACATACCTGTTTGTCACTCTCGTGTCAATTTGACCTTAGCTCACCATTAATGTAACATGGCTGTAGGGAAATTTTTCTTGGCTGATGCTGGGTATGCTGCAAGACCAGGAATATTGCCTCCTTATCATGCTGCGCACTACCACCTAAATGGGTTTGCTGGATCACGTGAGTCTACTACCCCATTCAACCACAGGCATTCATCAATTAGGACCACAGTTAAACGAGCAGTTGCGGCTCTAAAGAGTCGCTTTAAGATTCTTATTCAGAGGCCTTTCATACCTTTAAAATCTCAGATTAAGTTTGTAGTACCAATCTTCAGATCGTGGGGAAGAATAAGCTCGTTGTCAAGAGTGAGAAGGACTACAACTCTCATGATAATTACATAACCTGGACTGATGAAGCCACAAGTTTATGCTGGACTGGTATATTGATCTTCATCGGGACAAACCAGCAACTTTCAAGTTCAAGAAACAACACCACTTGCAGTGTGCCGATGCTCTAAATGGCAAGTTTTTTCTTGGAGCCACTCAAAACCAAGTGGATCGACATTATCATTCGCGCAAGGAGAAGTGGAGCTGGGTGCGACTGGCCATGGACAATAGTGGCAATGGCTTTGAGGCTAGCACTTGCAAATTTACACTTTCCGAGTAAGAAAAGCAACATCTCATTGTAAGCGTTTATGTCATGGCCTGAAAAAAGATTCTTTATATGTGCAACTTCTCATGTTTTGTGCTTATTACACAATATCTCACCCCTGTGCTGCCTAACCTTGTGTGACAGAAAACTGCAATCAACTATCTTACTAGACCCATTAGGTTCTTCCATCAATTGGAAGAATTGTTCACCGACCAATCCCAAGCTGATGGCTCACTTGCAATTGACCAAACCACTGTCAATGTTGATGATGGTAATGATGACAATGAGGATGTCGCTTGGATTCATCTGATTTACGAAAAAATATATGGGCAATTTGATGTACTGAACCGTGTCATTGTGAAGATTGCAGCTGTTAGTTAATTCCTCTATTTTCATATCTGTATCCTGTACTTTATAAATATATGTTCTCTTGTTTGTTGGCATGCAAGTTATAAGATCTGGAACCAAACCAAACAACAGCCAATCAAACGTGCCAAATATTTGGCTAGTCATTTGGCTTGAAACCAAATGGAAGCCAATGGGTTTGCCAAATTTTTGCCAGGTACTATGCCCTGTATTTGGTCATGCCAATATTTTGGTAGGGCTAGATTGGGCGCAATCCAAACAGCCCCTAACATTCTCCCAATTGTCCAATTGAAAGGCATATGATTATCATTATGAAGTGGGAATTGTAGTATTTTACACGAACAAATTGTGGTTAAAAACCTTCAAAAAAACAACCAGGTATACGATACGTAGATGTAATAAAATTCATCACGGTTAGAACCATGCTGCAGCAAACGACTTATGATCACTTGCCCGCGAGCGCAACCTAAAGGATCCGCGAAAACCCAACTAAAGAGCAACACGCGGCAGCATTTGGATGCTAATCCGCATTTCAAAAGGGTACGGATCGGAGGATGAACCGCACCTGTCAGGAGCAGCGGCGGCAGCAGGCAGCGGCCGGCGCACCCACCCGCTCGACACGCCATCGCGAGACGGCGGCGGCAGCAGCTCCTCCCCTTTCGCTTCGACTATTCCGACACCGGCAGCATCTCAGAGGCGAAACAAATCGGATCGAACTGTCTTGCGCGCGGGGAAAGAGAATAGGATTTAGGACGATTAGGGTAGCGAGGAGATCTTACTAGGTGTGGGTTTTTTTTCTTCTCTCCCTCTCCCTTCTTTTTACTCTCCCTCTCGTCGGTTTTAAATTGGACGTTTTTTTCTTTTTCTTTTTAACACAAAACAAACGCACGACTCAGAGATATACCTGGCCATCTGTCAGGTCGGGCCAGGCGGGGCTTCGCGTGAAGGAAATCCTAGAGTTTATAATAATTTGTAAGTATTATTTTATATTTTTTAATTTTTATTCATAATTAAGTTTCAAAAAGAAAAGTTTATACTAGGAAATATGTCCGCGCGCTGCGACGGATTTATTTTCAATTAAAATTTTAGGCAGCATCTTGTTGATTTACTAAAAGATGTTGTTATAGTGTTTGTTGGGGAAACATGGTCCATGCGTTGCCATGGGAGAAAAAATAATTGTCAGAAAGACACCTAAATTGAGTTGTTGTTATTATTGATGTCATAGAAATCTATTCAAATTTGCACTTGAAATACACAATTCAAATTTGATGGAAAACAAAATTTCCGTGTAGTAATCAAAGGTAGGGAAAGGCACTAAAGACTTGGACATTTAGGTAATCAAATATGTAGTTTTTCATTGACGTTAAATTATTTCGTCAATCATCGAGATCAAGAAATTTAGAAAATCGTGCTTCGGTGTTTCCAATACGAATACGTCCTCCTCATGGCATGCAAGAACGGGGAACAATGCTCACATGCACAAGCAGGGTAACAAATATTTAAGCATTTAAATTCAGAAATTTTTGGAATTCTGTCCGTGATTATAAACACATATGATGTTGCTGTTTGTAATAGGAAATTATTCCATGTTACTCTAACATGTTAATATTTATTGAATGCTCTTGCTGGTGTCAGTGTCACGGATGGAAAGATATATATCTTATAAAAAGAAAAGAGAAGTCTTTTTCTGAGGAAAAAAAAAAGAAAAGAGAAGTCACAACCCCCAAGCCAAGCCAGAAAAGTCCACAACGCAATTTCCCATCGTGGCCAAGACGCAAGGCCACGATCCCGTTTCGTCCGAAGCTCCTTCCCCAGTCCCGGCTAGGGTAGGAGGCGCACCGTCTCCTCCTTCCCCTTCGAGCCAGCAGCTTCCCGATCCCGTTTCCCCTCTTTGTTTGCTCGGATCTAGCCCCGCTGTGGTGACCCTGCATACCACTGCATGTTGTAGTATGCCAGTCGTTGATATAACATTCACGAAGTACCATTCCGCAAATATTACATCCCTCAGAGTAGTACAACAGAACATAGCAGGGTCCATAACTCATTCACATATTATTACAATTAACATACACATGTCGTCTTGGAGCTCCTCTTGGGTCCTAAGAGGAATACTCCCGGGTTCGAGGTGAACCCAACTTAACTTACAATACCAGAGTTTCATTAAACTAAACATTTATTTCATCGAGCAGCTAAATACTAAGAGTTCAGGCTGCTCGGTTACTACTACTAGCGAATATCCCTAGGCTTGTTCTCCTCCGGAAGCCTCTCCGGATCCGTAGACGATGAGGTAGTCTACGCCTTCAACTCCTCCCGAGAGGTCCGGTTCCTCGTAGCCGATGATCTCGGCTCCTTCATTGTTGTCGTAGTCCTCCTCCGGACGATTCGGACAATCTAAGCATGGGATTTAAGAGTGGTATGAGTACGAGCGTACTCAACAAGTTCATTATAGATAAGAGGTGTTTAATGCACTAGCTACGATATTAGACCGGAAAGTCTAATACCAATGCAAGTTTTGGTAAACATTTCTTCAAGAGATTGCTTTTATTCCAAAGAGCTATGTCCGTCGGCCTTCACCGGTTTACTAGAACTTCATGGAGCTCCTTTCCGGCCGCGTTCGCAGTTCCTTATCCCGAACAGGGAGTGACAGGTCACGGTTCTTTACACTCGCAGAGGTGTGTTGCTTTACCCATAAGAGATCTTAACCTTGGTGCCAACCGGGCAGCTTTCCCGTCCACACTTCCTTCGGTGTGAGGCCCGGTATAAGGTCTAGCCAATCATGTTCCTCCGCTACCTCGAACACCCACCCTTTGTTGCATGCCCCGACCCTGGGTCCTCGCCGGTCCCATTATTCCCACTCACGGGTGGACCCCGACCACGACGACGGTTTGGGATCGAACCAAACTCCTTCGCCGGTAGCCGCAACCCATCATAGACCGCAATACCGTGGGGACTTAAGGCTTCCCCGACCAACCGCTTGCACTTCGAGCGACAAGTGTCTACGAACTATGCCGTGGGGACTTAAGGCCTCCCCAGCCAACCGCTTGCCCCGACGGATACAAGTGTCTACGGTAAAGCGCATCCGTTGATGAACGAGAGGTGGAAACACTTTTGACTACTCCGTCCCACTCCGGATCTTATGGTTAACACGGGTATTACGGCACAAGAATCACTGGCGACATTTGTTGTTTAATCCTAGATGGATATAAACCCGTGCAATGGAACCTCCACCATATCAACACAATCCATGGTTCCATTGCCCACCACATAGTCATATTCATAGTTATGAAAGTAGTGGTTTTGGTTTTTATGCAATAGTGATAACCATAATACTTTGCAAGTAATTTGATAGAAATACTCAAATGACATGAGCAAGTGATGAACTTGCTCGAACACCGCAAAGTTTTGCGGTTGGAAGGTGTGGACTGACCCTTGTCCTCTCGTCTCGAAAAATAGCATCATTGTCCGATAAGGGCAATGGTTAAAGAAGCAATTATGCATGATTCCAGTTTTAGGGTTTGTTCCCCCCTTCCGATGTCGTTGTTATTTTATGAGAGGTTAATACTAAGATAGATTTGGAGATACTCTATTTATGATAAATACAACCTTGAAATATTGTCAAGGTGTTTTTAAAGTCCAATTGCATTAATGGACTTATTTTTATTGTTGAAAATAATATGTGTGATTTAAATCATTATTTAAATCCTCAAATTAAGACTTATTCTTAATTATCTTCAAAAATTCTCTTTGATATTTTATTTAGATAGAGAATTTTATGCTGATTGATTTTCATATTTTTAATTATTTTTTTAGAGCTCTTATCAATTTTCTATTAAATTTCCAAGTTTTCTTGTTTTAAATGAAATTGTGAACTGTCTATATTGGCCCTGGGCCCACCTGTCAGTGGAGCCCAGTGGTTGGGCTAGACCAGCTCGGGTCCAACCGACCCGAGCGGTCGCTTGCTCACTCCCTCTTCCCGCGCCGCTCGACCTAACCCTAATCCCCTTCGCCTCTCTGGCGATTTCCTCGTCGCCGCCCCCTTCTCGGAATTTCTCCGGCCAACTCAGGCCGCCGCCACCGGCGAGATCAGGTGGATCTGATCCGCCTTTCGACGGCGGACACGGTGGTCCGCGTCGATCTGGATTTCATCCACGCCACCATGCGGCCCCAACTCGCCTGCAACCCTGGCCGCAAGGATTCATGGCGATGCGCCGCCTGCCGGCGCCCCTGATGCTGCGGTGTTGCTGTGCCTGGCCGTGGTGCTGTGGTGCTGCCATGGCCTGGCTTGGCCTGGCGCCGCCGCGCTCCGGCGTGTGCCGCCGTGGCCGCCGTGGCCGCCATGGCTGCGCTGTTCTCCTCGACTCCGGGTAAATGCGCCTCCTTTCCTGCTCCCCTCCTGTGCCTGACTTTCTTCCTCCTCTAGACCTGCTGCTGTGCTGTGCTTGCCTGCGCAAGAGCTGTTGTGTTCTTCTGCAGCGCCATGTTTGCCTGCTCCTGCTATGCTATGCTGCTGCGCTTATGCGTGTGCTACTGCGCAAGATTGCTAAGCTATGTGCCTGTGAAAGCTTGCTTTACTTGCTAGATTTCTTCCCTGTGCCTCTGTTCTTGTTTCTATGCTTACCTGACATCAAATGTGTTCATATATACTGCTCTGGCTTGATTGCAGTGTGCAACTCTTGCAAGTTTGCAAGAACCAGTGCACCTGGGTGCTCTTCAGTGTGCTATAATTCATGGTCATGCTCCCTTGAGCATGCTTTTGGTCTAGACAATACCCTCTCTTGATGATGTGTTACTGCATACAATTATTTGTCATATATTTGATTGTCTGCTATGCCATTGTTCCTGTTCTGTGGCCATTTAATTTATATGGTTAAAGTGTTGATGTTAGGCTTGGTTCTAGCGTGCTTGGTCAAGTCCTGATGATCTTATGATCATCAGTTGCTTGGTGAATGGCTCGTTGTTTCATTCTTGTGTCTAGCCGATGCTCTCCCGATGTCGGTGTAACACGGTGGCTTGTGTTTGTACTCCTTGGTGTTTGCTCAAGCCCCTGCTACTATCCGCAATGATCCATTGGATCATCTCGCATGGCCTGGTGCATAGCTTACTTCTCGTTTCATTTATACGTGTAGCTTTGATTCATTAAGTAGATAAATGATGTGAACTGCTCTGCAGATGATGATCATATGAATGAATTTAGTTAAGCTAGAGGGATGCCAATCATATATTGGGGACCCTAGCTTCATTTGAACCCTTACGGGTAATGATATCTCGTGCATGGCTTCTTTGTTGGAATTGGTTAAGTGGTTGAGGTGATCCTGGCAGTATTCATGTGCTGCCCGGGATGGCTCCCCTATTTGGTGGCTTTCCGTGATGGATAGATGCTCACTGGCTAGTTACTTAGTGAATTTCCAGTAGCCTTGATGTTGATAATTAGGATAGGCACATGTTGCCTGTCAATCTGATGGTTTAGCTAGGTCAATAGGTGCTTTGTGATTCCGAATGGCTGCAAGGAGTAAATCCATGCTGGATTTCTCTGGTTTTGACACTATGTTGTCACAACCAGTGTTCCCTGGTTTATTTTCCTTTTAGCCTTGGTTGTACTTGCTGGCACCAATTGGTTTAGTAACCAAATGATGATACACCCGGGGTTTTCTACCCTTACGTGCTCTTGTGATGCAAGCATGCTTAAGTATGAGCAAGATATGATCTTGCTCAGGCTCTTGTGTGGTATACCTCACTCCAGCTCCTAGAATTAAGTGTTGGTGTAGAGGATTGCTTCTGTGATGCTTGGTTTACTTGCCCTGCTCCTCCTTGCAAGCTTGTGATGCTTTACTCCATCTGGTACTTGCTCACAGCTGACAGTTCTTGGTGAAACTGTCCCTGGATGGTTTCTGGTGACTTGTTATTCTTCCTGTTCTAAGTGTTCTTGGTGTTCTTGGTGAACTTACCACTGCTGCTTGTCGATGACTGAACAAGTGACTAGGGTTTTGGCTGTGAAAAGTATTTATATGACCTGCCTTTGCATCTATGGTCGACAGCACAACCATGTCACTTAGGTGACTCTCCCCTGGTCTGTGTGTGTTGTGAGACATGCAGCTATCCCTGTGAGTTGCCTGTGTGCTTCACAGGTTGGGACTTGGTCCTTTGGCTTGACACCCCGGCAGTGTTTGAGTTATCCTCTCAATTTGATCATATTTGCTAACCTTGCCAAGTGGTTTTTACCACTTGGCATAATCCCTATTTACTTGTATTTGTTGTCTTACTATGCGGGTTTAAGGAAATGATCAAGAAGTTCAATCAAGTGATGTCCAAGAAAATCATGAAGATTTTCTTATCTAGTTTAGCCATTTACAATATCTTTGTAATTTTCATTTTCTATTTTTCTATTTATTCAATTCTTGTAATGTGTTGTAATATTTTATATTTCAATTCTGGATATTGTAAAGACAATGTATCTTGTGTGATTATTAATAAAGCTCAAAGTTTCCCTAATGAGCTTTACTAAATAAATGTAATGTTTATATTCTTGATTATTCATATTTGTTTAATGAATTACCTCAATTTTGAATTATGAGATATTCATATGATGTTTAAATTTGAAATTCAAAAGTTCTTGTGTTTGAATTCAATCATGCAACTTAAGTTGTAATGCAATACTCTCCTCTCTTCTCAAAACCCTAATTTAGTTAGGTGAGTTGCAAGTTTGTCGCACTCTCGAAACCCTAACCCCGTAAGGTGTCGAGAGAGAAACTTGTCCCCTTCGATGCGGTTTTTTGTTTAAAAGCGTGAAATTTCCCCGGAATTTACTATGCAATGCACATCCCTTTCTAAAATCTACCCCTCGATCGTCTCTAAACCTGGGACATTACAGCCTTTCCCCTTAAAGAAAACTTCGTCCCGAAGTTGTGGTTGTAATACCCGAACGAGTTCGGGGTATGTTTTCCTCGAGTCTTCTTCCTTTTCCCAGGTGGCTTCCCTCTCGGGATGATGCTTCCATTGAATCTTGCGGTACTTGATAGCTTTATTTCGAGTTGTTTCCAGCTCTCCTCGAGAATCTTGGCTGGCTTCTCGATGTAAGTCAAATCTGGTTGTAACTCTAGCTCAGCATGTGATATTGGCTCATCTGGGGTCTTTAAGCATTTCCTGAGTTGAGACACATGGAATACATTGTGAACTTGTGCTAGCCTTCCCGGTAGATCCAATTCAAAGGCTAAACCTCGGTTCTGACTCAATATCTTGAAAGGTCCGATGTATCTAGGGCTCAACTTTCCTTTTACTCCGAATCTCTGAAGTCCTTTCATCGGGCTTACCTTAAGATATACCATGTCTCCAACTCGTGGCTCCCAAGTTCTCCTCTTCTGATCGGCGTAACTCTTTTGCCGACTTTGGGCTATTTTCAACCTATCTCTGATAATGTCAATTATTTGTTGCTTTTCCTTGACATAATCAGGGTTGAACTCTTTGCTTGCTCCGGCTTCATACCAACATATCGGTGATCTACACTGCCTTCATAGCCAGATGAGTCAATGAGAAAATATATCCAAAGGTGGAACATCATAAAAAACTCGGCAAAAAATATATCTGACGAGAGAGCAATAGATGCGTTTGTCGCAGGAATTAGGCGTGGAGATTTTGTCGAGGACTTGGGAAGGACCAATCGAAAAACAGTATCCGCGTTGATGGAGATAGCAAATAGATGGGCAGACGGAGAAGACGCTGTCCACAATAAACGACACAGGTCGCCAGAGGAAGACCGTGGTCGAAATTATCAATCGAGGCGACGATTTCCTCGGCGGTACCGGAACTACGACGCTCCAGGGGCAAATTTCGGCTGGATTCCGAGCCAGCGCGAGGAGGAAATAATAGAGATGATTATCGGAGAAGTAATGAGCGAGAGAAGCGACAACGAGAGACGACTCCCGCAATAGACAAAATAGTGGGCCGAGGTTTCCAAGACCTTTCGTGTCCCCGAGGAAATGCTTGAACGGACCGTGCCGGATGCACTTCTTCCTCGACAGCAACGGGAAAAGACGAGTCGGGGCACTGCAGAAAGACTGTCGAAATTTTCGAGCAATGTTCGGATACGCGAGAAAATGCTCACGCTCGAGCAGCACGAGAGAAACCCTCGGGAGCCTAGGAGCGAAGTTCATCTACCGCCACCTCCCGCGATTACGAGAGGACAATCGACACCGGCTCGGAATAGCGGCAGCACTTGCACCACCACCCTATGTTGATCCTAACTCCAACGGAGCGAGTGTCGATGATTCGAAGGGAAGGCCGTCCAATAGAGCTCAAAAAGTAATCTCACGACAGGTGTTTATGGCGAGAGAAAATGCCTCCACCAACGAGTTGAGTACCTTAATTGGTCGAGGACAAGATATCGGCTTCACAATAGCGAGATCATCCGCAGCAAGTTCCTCGACCGGGCGGTCAGCACTTATTGCACGGCGGTTATCGCGAGGATTTGACGTTTCTCGAGTATTCATAGATGGTGGCAGCGGCTTAAACCTTATGTATGCGGATACATTGAGGAAGATGAACATATCCTTAGCAAACCTGAAGCCAACGGACACAAGGTTCCACGGCATCACACCGGAAAAACCAAGTTACCCATTGGGAAAGATCAACCTCGACGTTCGGTTTGGAACCGAGAAAATTATAGAATCGAAAGCTGGAGTTTGAAGTCGTGGATTTTCCATCGCGATACCACGCCTTGTTGGGACGACCGAGCATATGCTAGATTTATGGCAGTACCACACTATACATACCTGTTATGGAGATTGCACTGGACCCAAGGGACCAATCACGGTCAAAGGGAGTTTCGCCTTAGGCGATAAGTGCGACAAGGATTTCCATCGGTTATCGAAACCTTCGGGATGCAAGCTGAATACTTGGCGTCGAAAAGCATGACTGATTACGACGTGCGCCGGACGTTGGAAGGCCAAACAAAGAATCAACTTTCAACACGAGAGAAAAATTCTAAGGAGGTGCAGATTCACCCGACGGATCCAAAAAAGACGACATCCATTGCAAACAACATGGATATCGCATAGGAAAGCGCGCTCGTCGAGTTCCTCCGTGAGAAGCTGGAAAATCTTCGCATGGTGTCCAGGTGACATGCCGGGAGTACCCGGGGAACTTGCCGAGCACCACCTAAATTTGGATCCAACAGCGAAACCAATCGGACAACCTTTGCGGCGTTTTCGGAACCAAACCGCAAAGCCATGCTATCAGAAATAAATCGACTAGAGGAAGCTGGTTTTATCGAGAGAGATATCTACGAAGCCACATGGGTAGCTAACCCGGTGATGGTGCCGAAGAAAAACACGACGAGTCCTTCGCATGTGCGTCGACTTTACGTGTCTCAACAAACATTGCCCTAAGGATCACTTTCCCCTCCCAAGGATCGATCAAATCATCGACTCCACGGCAGGTTGTGAACGTCTTTCCTTTTTGGATGCATACTCTGGTTATAACCGAGATCAGATTAAAAGAAGATGATGAAGCCAAAACAGCGTTTATTACACCTTACGGCGTGTTTTGCTACAAGACAATGCCCTTTGGTCTAAAAAATGCGGGAGCAACATATCGAGAGGATGATGCAGAAGTGTTTAGCAACACAGATCGGGAAAAACGTGCAAGTATACATTGATGATGTCGTCATAACGTCAAAAAAGGGGGCAACGCTGATCGAGGATCTCAAAGAAACTTTTGACAACCTCGACAAATTCTGCCTCAAGCTGAACCCGACGAAGTGTTCTTTTGGCGTCCCGACGGGAGAACTTACGGGGTTTCTAGTTTCAGCAAGAGGGATTGAAGCAAATCCCGACAAAATACAAGCCATAGTAACAATGAGGAAGCCAACGAAGTTGAAAGAAATACGGCGACTAACTGGGCGAGTCGCGGCTTTGAGCGGATTCGTCGCCGAGGTTAGGAGAAAAAGCGTTACCATTTTATGCGCTGATAAAACAAGGAGATAAATTCCGAGTGGAACGAAGAGGCCGATAGAGCTTTCGAGGATCCGAAGCGAAAAATCTCGACACCACCAATCCTGGTGGCTCCAAAGGAAAAGGAACCTCTCCTGTTGTATATTGCAGCCACACCCCAAGTGGTTAGCACGGTGTTAGTTGTCGAAAGAGAAGAAGAAGGGAAAATCCATGGAGTGCAGCGGCCAGTATACTTCGTGAGCGAAGTCTTGTCGCCCTCAAAACAACGGTCCCCTCAGTACCAAAAGCTAGCATATGGAGTGTTCACGACAGCACGAAAATTACGCCACTATTTTTCGGCACACCCGATCACAGTGGTCAACGAAGCTCCCTTGTCAAATATCTTGAACAACCCGGAAGCTACGGGTCGTGTCTCCCTTTGGGGAATAGAACTTTCCCCTCGGGACATCACGTACGAAAAAGAAAAGCAATAAAGTCGCAAATACTGCCGGACTTCATCGCGAGTGGATGGAGTTGCAAAATACGGGACCTCAGTTTATCGAGAACCTGGACTATGAACTTTGATGGGTCCAAGAGACTAGAAGGGGCTGGCGCAGGAGTAGTACTCATATCACCTGAAGGCGACAAGTTGAAGTACATCCTTCGGATGACGTTCCCTAACGCATCTAACAATGAAGCGGAATATGAGGCTCTCATACACGGGATGAAGATGGCGAAAGCCTGCGGAGCAACTCGATTAAAAATCTTTGGCGATTCACAGTTGGTAGCTCAGCAAGTTATGAACCAATGTGACGCGGTCAATGATAGCATGATGGCATACAAGGAGGTGTACAATGAGCTCGAGAAGTTATTCGATGGATGCGAAGTAAATCATATTAGTAGATTGAGCAACGACGAAGCCGACGTTCTTGCAAACATCGGGTCGCAATGCCTTGCAGTCCCACCAGGTGTATTTTGGGAAGAGATAACAGAGAGATCCACTGAGTCGACAAAATCAAAAAAGAAGGAGAAGAAACCCTCGGGGGCTACCAAGGAGAAGCAAGAGGAAGAAGAAGAAGAGCAAGACATGGTCATGGTAATACAGATACCGTGGATGCAGCCATACATATCATACATCCTCAGGAAAGAAATACCCGACGATCCAGTCGAGGCAAGGCGAGTAATTCGACGCTCCAAAGCTTTCACAGTGGTTAAGGGAGAATTATATAAGCGAAGTATTTCAGGCATCTTGCAAAGGTGCGTCACACCTGAAGAAGGAAGAATAATTCTGAAGGATGTGCACGAAGGAATATGTGGCCACCACGCAAGTAGTCGAGCTATCGCAGCCAAGGTTTTTCGGGCAGGATTCTACTGGTTAACAGCAATTGAGGACGCTAAGGACATAGTACGAACTTGCGACGCGTGTCAAAGGTTTGCCGCAAAACCTCACTCTCCGGCAGCGAGCTAGCACCAATACCTTTGTCGTGGCCCTTTGCACAATGGGGACTCGATATGGTGGGCAAGTTACACAAATCATGGCCGGGAGGAAAAGAGTATATGCTAGTAGCTGTCGACAAATTTACAAAGTGGATAGAAGCGAAGCCGACAAATTCACCAGACGGAGCATCTGCAGTAAAATTCATAAAAGGCCTCGTCTTCAGATTTGGAGTGCCCCACAGCATCGTCACAGACAACGGCAGCAACTTCACATCCAATGAATTCAAAGACTATTGCGAAGAGGTGGGTATCAAGCTGAACTTTGCGTCAGTTGCACATCCTCAAACCAATGGGCAAGTCGAGAAAGCCAATGGCATCATCTGCAATGGCATCAAGAAGCGCTTGTTAGGACCACTAGAAAAAGCTCGACATACCTGGCCTGAAGAACTACCAAGTGTGTTGTGGAGCATCCGAACAACACCAAATACAGCGACACAGGAAACTCCGTTTTTCTGGTTCATGGAGCAGAAGCAGTATTGCCAATAGAGATAGAGCACAACTCCCCACGCGTCGCGGAGTATGACGAAGAGACGTCGAGACAAGCGCTAGAAGATGGTGTCGACGCACTTGATGAAGCTCGAGATGAAGTACTATCTCGGGTAACCAAATATCAACAGGACTTGAAGAATTACCACAGTCGACGTTTGCGGCCAAGATCTTTTCAGGTGGGCGACCTAGTTCTTCGGCTCACGCAAAAAAGTCATGAAAAACTCGAGTCACCATGGCTTGGCCCTTACATCGTCACGGAAGTAATCGGAGGAGGAGCATACGGGATAAAGGACAAGAAGACGGGGGTGGAGGAGCCAAACCCCTGGAACGTGGCGCAACTTAGGCGGTTCTACGCCTAGAGTCGAAATATAGTCCTTGTAAAACTTCAATGTCTTGAAACGCCCGCGAGTTTTCAGACGCACTCTTTTCCTTTTTCGGGGCACCGAGTGGGGCCGGAGAAGGTTTTTAATGAGGCGGGCTCGCGGTGCTGCAATATAATAAAGATAGTGGCTATATCACCTTTCTTCTTTATCAACATGACCAAAGTCATTGCTCAGACGAATTCCAATATAGTTCATCGACAAAAGAAAAACCTTACCTTGGTATTCAAATACCTCGTGAGTCAATAAAAATACAAAATAGTACTCAATAAAAGCTCGGGGGCTCATATTTGCCTCAAATATATAAATGCCTTGGTTCACAACCTCGCAAATATACAAATATAGTAAAGAGTCACCGAAACACTCGGGGGCTAGACAGACATAGAAATATAATGGTTGCTTTACAATATAGTCATGGATTACAAAGAAGAAATATCTACAAGAAGAAAATAACTAGTCTTGATTCGGTATGTCATCAAGAGTAACTGCGTTCTCCTCGGGAGCAGCACCAAGAAAATCGGCATAATGGCCATCGGCAAAAAAGTCGGCATCCATCCGAAGCGGGTCCTCAATCATTTCTTCGGCTACGGGCGTAACCTTCGTGTTAATCCTGTCAACACCAACTCTCCGACGTTTTACCTTTTGGTGAACCTTCTCGACAACACAGGTAAGGTCAAGCTTCGAGTGGCGGATCTGGAGCATGATAAGAGCAAATGCGGCACCGGCTACCGGTTGTGCTTTGACAAAGTCGTGGATACTGCGAGCATCCTTGAACCTTTCCATCAATTCGGGAAGAGTTTTTGGTTGGACATTCCGAGGAAACATGGAATTGTAAACCATGGATAAGGTTTTGGTACGAAGTGAAGGAAATCACGGGTTTGAGAGGTGCGATCTTGAAATGCGGTAATTTGGCGGGTCCTCTCTGGAGTAGCCCAAAACAAAGAACCATGGTCCAAGGAAAGATTAACAAGGAGGTTTGTCCTAGCGTTTACCCTCTCTTCCTCGGCGACGGCATCAATAAAGGCACCTATCAAAACAACGAAGGGAAAACCTCTAAGAGACAATAGCATGAAGATGAAAGATATTACGGGATGAGACAAACATACCCGACATATACTGCACTGGCTTCATTCATTAATTCGAGCATGAAATTTTCTCGAGTGACCGCCTTTTCAGCCTCGGAAGCAGCAATCTCTTTAGCAGCCACGGCCTCGCGAGCTTGCTGAAGGGCAACTTTTTCGGCTTCAGATGACTTACGAGATTGCTCCATCATCACAAGTGTTTGCTTCTTCGCATACTGAAGTTGTTGTCGAAGCTCATCCAATTCTTGCGACAAGGTATCATCGACAGGTGCAGTATCAGTAACAGTTCTCTTCGCGCGGGAAGAAGGCGAAACATTGGAAGGAGTGGAAGTTGGAGTATAGTTATCAAATATCAACTGAAATTTAAACAGGACAACATCAAATAACAGGCAAAGATAGAGTTCTTCATTAATCTCTTGGGAATAATTACAAGGGCATTACGGTGGAGCTAAGGAAATACGTGTCGCCAAATGACTACTTTGGCGACAAGAGCAAAAGAAGCAAAAAGAAAAACGAGAGGCATGCAACTAGACCTCCGGCCTTGACGAACTAGGAGTCGACAGCTGGTTTAATCCCAAGATAGGCCAAGATCTTCTTCGTGTTGGGCTTGGCTGCCTTCATCAGCGATCGCCATCTTGATTGCTCAATCTGCTCGGTGTCGCCAACTTTCATCCAGTCAATAGCCTGTCCACTGTCAGCAACCAACGCGACAGTGTTTTCAACAGCAACCTTCATATTTTCTTGGCGCACTTTCAGTCCAAGGTCCTCCGATGTATTGAACATCTTGGCGAGGTTGAGGAAAGTCGCAGGCTCCTCTTTCTTCGGGAAGAAGTATGGGAACAACGCCGACAATCTTGCGCTCGCATTCGACACACCTTCACGAATCTCGGACCCATGAAGTTCCGGATAGGAAAGTGCATCAAGGACGGGGTCATTGGCGGGATTCGTCGGATCAAAACCCTGGTTCGTTTGGGCTGACAAGAAAACAAAACATAAGTGAAAAGACAAGAAACAACGATTCGATAAAAATAGAAAGGATCGGCAAAATTACTGAAAGTGCGGCGGCTTTGGGTTTTCGGACGCTTGAGAATTCCTTCTTCACGAGCGGCTTGTGCGGCTTTTTGCTCGTCTAAAGCAGATTCGGCATCTTTAAGCCTTTTTGCGGTTCCTCGACACCGGCGACCTTCGCCTTGGCTTCATCAGCCTCGGTCTTGGCTTCGCTAGCAGCAAGTTCGGCTTTCTTGCGAGCCGCCTCACTTTGCTCAAGTTTTTGAGCAAGTGCGTTGGCACGTTCGTTGGCCTCTGTAAGTTTCTCTGTCGAGATATGGAAAAAAGATAGAAGAAAGATCAAAAAATAGCGACAAGCAACAGGAATAAAAAGTCAAGGAAAAATAGCAAGTACAAAAGTCGTTACCTTCGGCTCTGGCGGCATATTCACGGTACCCAATAAATTGGGACCCGATGCGAAGAAGCTCTTTGATCATTGGCTGTTCAAACATCAAAAGAGCAGAGTTGAAACATCGGCATGAAAAAGAGAGTGAAGATGCGAAAAGATAAAAATAAAGAAAATATAGATGTCGACAAGCTTACATCATCAAAGAGCAGAGTCGACGAGCTGCCTAATTGAGGGGCAGGTTCAACAATCTTTTCAACCCTTGCCCTTTTTGGTGAAGGAGCAAGGGGGCTTGATGGTGGAGTAGTGGTGACGACGTTTTGTTGAGGAGGCGACGTTTCATCTCCTTCAACTAGCGTGTACGAAACAAGTACAGTACGTGACGTGCTTGTCCGAGGAGCCACGTCAGTAACTGGTACTTCTTCTTCCTCATCACTATTGAACAAAAAATCGACAGTATAAAAAGCAAGACAAGATAAATATTTCGAGTACAAAAAAAAGGGGGAGAGATAAAAGTCGACTTACGAGCTGATGAGGGATTCAACATAAGGATCATAAGCTGCCTTCGGATGAGAAGGAACAACTTCTTCAGCCTTAGAAGTGCCGGAATCCTCGGCATTTTTCCTTTTCCTATTGTTCTTTGGAGAAACGAGCGGGAGGAAGGGATTGCGTCGACTCAGCGGCTTCGGACTCGGCTTCTTTTTCATGAGAAGCCGCAGATTTGTGAGAACCCGCGACTTCACTTTCGAGGAACGAGAAGAGCCTTGAGTGTCTTCGGCAACGATGGCCATTTCTTCGACTTCTCCACCCTCGGGAAGAGGAGGAAGGGAAGTCATAGTAGGATGGTTACGTAAAAAATAATAATGACAAAAGGAAAAATGAAGAGTTGACAATACAATGAGATGAAGAGAAAGTGCGGAACGGGATAAAAAACTCGGGAAGACAAAGTACCTTGGGGAGTGGATTGGTGGAGCTGTAAGGTTCCACGCGACTTGAGGAAGGAATTGGGTCTTTGCCCAGGCGAGAAAGTCTTCGAAGCAACTTCTCGAAGTCCTTGGTGGAAAGATCACCGGAGATTACGTTGGCGTCATTTTCACCGAGTACGTCCAAAGGGGATTTTTGCGAGCACTGAAGAGGCTGCACTCTAATCTTAAGGAAGTAGGCGGTGATTTGAACACCGAGACAGCTCCTTGCCTCGAGTGTTTTGAAGCTGACGAATACGAGACATGAGTGCCTCTGTCGCCTTTTTCTCTTCCTCAGAAGCTTCGGCATCCCAAGAACGGCGACGTTGAATTTTGGCATTTCCGTCGAAAGGAATTATGTTGTGCTCAACGGAGTTGGCGCTTTCTTCGTGAATGTAGAGCCACTTTTTGCGCCATCCTTGGACAGAATCAGGAAACTTGACATCGAAATAGTCGACATCGGTACGAACACGGATAACAACGCCACCGATGTTATAAGTGACGTTGTGGGAGCCATTGCGGCGAAGGCGAGAAAATGCGCTTCCAAAGAGCCCAATTGGGAGCGACTCCAAGGAAGCATTCGCAAAGGGTGATAAAAATAGAAATATGAAGGATGGAATTGGGGGTCGGCTGGTGCGGCTGAATCCCATAAACGAAAAGAAGGCCGCGGAGGAAATCGTGGATTGGAGGCGAAAGGCCGCGGATTAGATGGTCAACAAAACTAACCCGGTACTCCATTGGAGGATTGGGGTAGCTTTCTTCGCTAGGAAAGCGGATGGCATCCTCCTTCTTCATAAGGCCGAGCCTCTTCAGCATGTTGGTATCTTGGTTGGAGATTTTCGATCTCTCCCACTCAAGATCCTCGGCGGCCATCTTGGATTCCGGAGTCTTGTGGCGAGTCAGGCGCGCGCGCGGTGGCATCAACGGCAATGGGCAGAGCAATGTATGCGAGTGCGGAAACTCAGAGAGAGTTGGGCGCAGGGAAAGTTTTGCGAAGAGGAACAGGTGAGCGGCGCAAGCAAGGGGATGAACGGAGGTTGAAGAAAGGTTTATATAAGAATTGGGTGAAGCGAGTGTGCCGTTGGATGAGGAAATCGTGTGGTGAGAATAGATCTTCTAGATACAAGGGCAAAAAAGTATTTTTCTTGGGATAGGCGTTACCGTACGTGCGCCGGAAAAAGCGGAGGACGTGTGTCCCCCACTTGCACGACGTGTCAACATGGTGGGAACGATGGACCCACAAAGCCAGAAAAATCTCGACCATTAATAGAGTTGAAGAAAATTTGGCAAGGGAAAATATGTCGACAAGAAAAATAAAAGGAGAATGGCGACAGGATAAGTTATTTGCATATTTCGGGAGCCTTTGGTCAGAAACAAGTTTTTGCCCAAATGCTCGGGGGCTACTTCGACAAAAAGTAAAATTTCGAGTATGACAATATAGAAAATGTTGAGCCTACAGTCAAGCACAAGTTCTTGGCTGTAGCCTCGGGGGCTACTCCCATCGGGAGCGCTGTTCGCGCACCCGAGAGATAAAAAAAGAGAAAGAAGAAGAAGAAGAGAAAAGAGTTCATATTGAGAAGTAATGTCAATATAGTGACAAGGTGGACTAAAATGTTGAGCCTACAACCAAGCACAAGTTCTTGGCTGTAGCCTCGGGGGCTACTCCCATCGGGAACGCTGTTCGCGTGCCCGATGAAATTAACAAAGGAAAAATAGAACGACAAGAGAGTATATTTCGAGTTATAATTAACTCTACATATACTCCCATCGGAAGAGCGATATAAGTCATATTTGACTCGATAAAATGTGCCATTCCAACAGCCGGAAAAGCACTCGACAATATATTCTCAGAACGCCAAAGTTGCGATCAATTTCGGAATGCCGCAAATTTGCGAAGGTAAGACCCCAGATCCATTCTGCTGGGCGTGGCATCGCCAAAGACTGCGCTCTGCTACTTTTATCCGTATCAACAGATACGAAGAAAAATCCTAACGGACGCGTTAGGTACCCGATAAATTTAACTGGGACTCGACAGAATGGTAAGACCTTAAGCGGCACCTGTCGAAGTTTACACCAGTTGACATGGGCATACCCTTCGGGTACCCATTATTAGTATACCTGGCTCGGCCTAATATGGAGAAGACCTAATATGGAGAAGGCCCAACAAGGCAACCCGAAGAAGTAGTCGACTAGGACTCTTGTAAAACCCTAGGCTGGTTGCATATATAAAGCTAGCCAGGGCACCCGAAAGAGTGAGGGGAACAGATAGGCCAACAGATAGACAGAATATAGACAACACATATCCGCCTACGGCGGCACCATGTAAACATATTATGCTCATATACTGGATTGCTAGCAGCACGTAGGGATCCTCCACCGAGGGGACCCGAAGCTGGGTACGTCGTGTGCCTAATCTCGTCCCCGGAATCTCCATCGTCGCTCTTCCCGAAACCCAAGTCTACAATACGTAGGCATTGCCGAGGTGATCCCTTGTCAATTGGCGCCGTCTGTGGGAAACGCGGCGACTGGATTTCGTTATCCGGGCGAGATCTTTCGTCTTTAACAATATCGGCGAGATCGCATCTGGTAAATCATCGACACCAAACAGCGTCAGATCCAGTTTCAAAAAGAAGAAGAAAATAAGTCGGATGGGCGCTCGGAATCATCTGCTGTTCGCGGGTCCTAAAAAATATCAGCATGGGAAAATCTTCACGAGACTGCACGACGGGGGATAGAGTCACGTGATCTAATCACCTTTTCTATTCCAGCTGACCATCTCTCACATTGATGATTATTCAATTGATTATCTTATGGATCTCACCCTTTTGTTTATATCTTATGTGCATGGACGATGGAGTGTTGTGCCATGCAAATCGGCCAGAGTTGTTCACGCTCAAGATATAAAATCAACTTGCCATCGCGGACCTGCTAGCACATCCGCCAACGAGCACCAGCCAGCACGAACACAGATATATCTATTTCGTCGAGTTCATCGTCAGCTGAAGATCGGAAGGAAAGAATAAAAGCAAGACTTAGAAAATTGATCGGCTGCTGTTGTCATCCTGCCACAACGCTTCCATTAAAGATTGGTTCAGTTTCCAAGAACAATACCGCCACATCTTAGTTGGTTTGTAAACACGAAAGAAAAGAAGTTTAGGCAGGTACATGGATCAAGCAAAGAAAGCGATGGATCAAGCAAAGAAGTCATCCACGCGTTTGGGAGAAATCCAAAAAAGGAAACATGATCACGGTCGACCCGGCCAGCGCGGATTCACCATCACGACAACCTAATTTCATCTGACACAATTATCATCAGGTGCTATACTTCTAATTAAACTTTACATGCAAAATTTATTTTACCAAATATTTTCTTCGACTTGTACTATTATTTGCGTACAGTTTTTTGCGTCGTAATATAACTACAGATCGGAACAAGTTTCGGCGACTTCGCCGCGTACAGTCGCATGCTCGGGGGCTCGCCCACCGCGAACTCGACGATTCTCTCCTCCATGCCGACTACTTCCACCGTATCAATATTTTCGGTTAAACGCCGCACGGCTCCGCTGCATCAAGTACATCCGCTTCGTCGACTCCATCTTCCGGACGACCTACTTTCACCTCGACCTCGCCGCATCCAACAATAAAGCTAAGTGTTCATCTTCCAATAGTTAATTATTATTTACTTTCGCCATACCCAAATACTCGGGGGCTTTGCCATTACAATATTACAGCAAATACACTCAACACTGGGGGCTTTGTCATTACTTTGTTACCACAAATACACTCGATTACTTGGTGCAATTTTTTTCCTTGTCTCTGGGTATATCTACTTCGGCTAAGTGGATTTATTTTCGGCTCAATGGAATTATTATCTTCGGATCAATGGATTCATCTTCTTCGGCTTATTGGATTCTTTTTCATCGGATTCATCTTATAAGATTCATCTATATGAATATTACTGGTTTACTCTTATACAACATTACCCGAGGTGTTTCGGGTCACTGGATTTTTCATCGAGGATTATTACTGGATTTATTTTCTTCGGCGGATTCATCTTCTATATTTCTGGATTCTTCGGTTCAACGGATTAATCTTCTATGATTATTATTGGAATTATTTTCTTCGGATCAATGGATTCATCCTCTATGATATCAGCGAATTCATCTTCTATGGGTATTACTGGATTCTTCAGGTCAATGGATTCATCCTCTATGATATCGATGGATTTATCTTCAATATATGCTCTATATTTAATGGCGCAATCCTCAATATGGACTCATCTCACATACTTCATCTGGGATTCATCTTCATATATTATTGTCTATGATTTCATCTTAAAGGGCGTCACCTTATATGACGCCGCAACTCCATCAACTTATTTCGACGACACGCCTAACGCTCGGGGGTTCGACAACGATTTCACCTCGAGTAACAACTGTGACACGGCGTCTAAGCAACAATCATGACATCACCCTAGCAGCGCTCGGGGGCTCGGCTATATCTTCATCAAACAATTTGGCGGCATTTATTTTCGCTGTTTGGTGGTTTCTACTTCGGCTCGACTTCTTGTTTGCACTCGAAGACTTCATCGCGCCGACTCCGTCGTGCCCAATAAGCTAAGTGTTCCTTTGATTTGCATAAAGTTGATTATCATTTACTTTCGCCGCACCCGACACTCGGGGGCTGCGCCATACTTCTTCACTATACATCTCAGGTTGACCAAAGAAGAACCGTGTCTACAAAAAAAATCTTAAAGGAGGAACCCGACGAAATTGTCTTCAAAAGAGAACTCGACGAAATCTTCTTCAGAAAGGAACCCGACAAAATCTTCTTCAGCGAGGAACCCGAAAAATTATCCTCAATGAGGACCCGAAGAATTATCCTCAGGAAGGACCCGAAGAATTGCCCTCAAGGAGGACCCGAAGAAATTTTCTTCAAGGAGGAACTCGACGAAATTTTCATCAAGGAGGAACCAAAAAAAAAAAAGAGAAAAAAAAAAGAAAAAAAAAGGTGGACAAATCTTCGGGTTCATTGACTCGTCATATTGTTCCGAGCAAGAGCATCGGTGATGTACCCGACAATATAGAATAACCAATATATTCGGCTGTATCATCAAGCCCGAGAGAAAAATAAAAGAACCCGCAAAATGGGTCATTGCATCAGCCGAACAAGGCACTTGACAAAATATTCTCAGAGCGCCAAAGTCGCGAACAATCTCTGAATGCCGCAAAACTCTGCGAAGGTAAGACCCCGGATCCGTTACGTGTGGCGTGGCATCGCCAAAGACTGCGCTCTCGCTACTTTTTTCCGTATCAACGGATACGAAGAAAAATCCTAACGGACGCGTTAGGTACCCGATAAACATGACCGGGACTCGACGGAATGGTAAGACCTTAAGCGGCACTCGTCGAGTTAACACCGGTATCCCGAGATCATGTCCGGGGACGTGATCTTGAAGTAGGTTTTTGCGGATTGCCACTAGAGCGAGTTAACTAGTACCGATCCGATCGGATGAACTAGCCCCAACTACCATTATCCCTGTACAATATAGATATGGATGTCAAATAAAAATAGCAACGGCCCGGAGTCGATAAAAAGAGGGGCTGCGCCAAGTTGTTTATCGAGTAGTACAACTTGAGCCTATGCCTAGGTGCAAGCACCTGCTCATAGGCTCGGGGGCTACTCTTATCGAGAGTATTGTTCACCCTCCCGATAAGATACAAGAAAGAGGAAAAATTGTGGTGTCGATTAAAAGCAAGTTGAGCCTACACCCAAGTGCAAACACTTGGCTGTAGCCTCGGGGGCTACTCCCATCGGGAGCGCTGGTCGCGCACCCGATAGAAAGATAAGTTCGACAGCATCAAAGGAAATTCAGGTTTGTAGACTCAACTCGATTCTACGACTCGAGTGGAGCCTACTCCTATCGGGAGCACATGGATTTCATCAAGTCTTCCAGAAATATAGTTAACTTCTTCATCGAGTAGTACAACTTGAGTCTATGCCTAAGTGCAAGCACTTGCCCATAGACTCGGGGGCTACTCCCATCGGGAGCGCTGCCACGCACCCGATAATTTCAAGAATCGTCGACGTCATCTACGCTACACATGATCTACGACATGGACCTCGCCTTGTATTTCTTCGACTTCGGAGATGGTTATGCTTGGAGTTTCTACGCAAGTCTTCGACTTCCCTATAAACTCGGGGGCTACTGACATGGGCATACCCTTCGGGTACCCATTATTAGTATACCTGGCTCGGCCTAATATGGAGAAGACCTAATATGGAGAAGGCCCAACAAGGCAACCCGAAGAAGTAGTCGACTAGGACTCTTGTAAAACCCTAGGCTGGTTGCATATATAAAGCTAGCCAGGGCACCCGAAAGAGTGAGGGGAACAGATAGGCCAACAGATAGACAGAATATAGACAACACATATCCGCCTACGGCGGCACCATGTAAACATATTATGCTCATATACTGGATTGCTAGCAGCACGTAGGGATCCTCCACCGAGGGGACCCGAAGCTGGGTACGTCGTGTGCCTAATCTCGTCCCCGGAATCTCCATCGTCGCTCTTCCCGAAACCCAAGTCTACAATACGTAGGCATTGCCGAGGTGATCCCTTGTCACCAGTATCCCGAGATCATGTCCAGGGACGTGATTTTGAAGTAGGTTTTTGCGGATTGCCACTAGAGCAGTTAACTAGTACCTGATCCGTCAGATGAACTAGCCCCAACTACCAATATCCCTGTACAATATAGAATTTTATGAGAAGAAGTATAAAAAGTTAGAGCTTTTGAGTAAAAATAAACAGTGGAGATTTTCCCTGACTCTATGATTCAAGCAAAATCTCGGGGCTACTGACATAGGCATCCCAAATGGGCCTCGCCGAATATAGTACCCGGGGTTTATTGAAGGCCCATTACCCGAAGAATAAGAAGATTCGGGAGCCCAAGATGTATTTAAGGAAAAGATAGAGTTGTAATAGGAAGTGTTATTTGTAATCTGGCGGGATGAGTTAGAAACCGTCCCGGACTCTGTAATCTTGTATAGCACGAATCCCTCGGCTCCACCTCCTATATAAAGAGGGAGTCGAGGGACGAGGAGATCATCGAATCATTGTCTGCAAACCCTAGTTTTTATAATCGTCGAGTACTTTTCGGCTGAAACCTTCGAGATCTACTTGCCCTCTACTTCTAACTAAACCCTAGCCTACAATCCATAGGCATTGATAAGTTAATCCCTTGTCACATACAGAGCTTCAAATGGTGCCATCTTGATGCTGCTTTGATAGCTATTATTGTATGAAAACTCTGCTAGTGGCAAGTGCTCCTCCCATGATCCTCCGAAGTCTAGGGCACAAGCCCTAAGCATATCCTCTAAGATCTGGTTGGTTCTCTCGGTTTGTCCACCGGTCTGGGGATGGTAAGCGGTACTATAGTCCAACTTGGATCCTAAAGCTTCGTGAAGTTGCTTCCAGAATGCTGATGTGAACACGGATCCTCGATCCGATACGATCTTCTTAGGTACTCCATGCTTACTCACGATCTCTTTGATGTAAAGATCGATGAGTTTCTCTCCTTTATCCTGCTGGTTTACCGCTAAGAAGTGGGCGCTCTTCGTCAACCGGTCCACGATTACCCATATCATGTCCTTCTTTTTATTAGTCATGGGTAGTCCGGTGATGAAATCCATCCCTATTTCTTCCCATTTCCACTCTGGAATAGGTAAAGGTTGTAACTTCCCTGCCGGACTCTGGTGTTCAGCCTTCACTCTCTGGCAGGTATGGCATTCTGCCACATATTGTGCTATCTCCCTCTTCATGTTGTTCCACCAGAATAGTTCCTTTAAGTCCATGTACATCTTTGTACTTCCCGGATGTATTGAATATGGTGTTTGATGAGCTTCCCGGAGTATTACTTCCTTAATTTCAGCAATATCCGGAACGCAAATTCTTTTACGGAACCATAATGATCCAGATTCTCCGCGGTGAAATTCGATGGTATTCCCTCATCTATTCTTCTCATCTCCTCCACGATGAATGGATCGTCCAGCTGACCCATCATTATCTCATTCTTCGAGTTGACATTTAGCTCATCGGCTACTTGTAAAGCCGATAGTCCTTCATGAGCTTCCTTCTCCCAAAGTTGTATTTGGGCTTGACTTATTTCCTTCCTCAACTCCGGTGATATTTCTTGTTCCACTCCTCCGGTACTCTTCCTACTCAGGGCGTCTGCTACAACATTAGCCTTCCCTGGTGTGTAATTGATTGTCAGGTCATAATCCTTGATCAATTCTAGCCATCTTTTCTGCCTCATGTTGAGTTCCTTCTGAGTGAAGAAATATTTGAGGCTTTTATGATCTGTATAGAGCTCACACTTGGCTCCATAGAGAAAATGTCTCCAAGTTTTGAGTGCAAATACAACTGCTGCTAATTCCAAGTCATGTGTTGGATAGTTCACTTCATGAGGTCCGAGTTGCCTCGATCCATAAGATATCACTTTCCGATCTTGCATGAGTACACAACCCAATCCATGTTTGGATGCGTCACAGTACACGGTGTAATCCTTACCAACTTCTGGAACCGCTAACACCGGTGCCGTGGTGAGTTTCTCCTTCAGAGTTTGAAAACTTTTCTCACACTCCTCTGACCACACGAATGGTGTGTTCTTCCTTAACAGCTTTGTCATAGGTCCTGCTATTTTGGAGAATCCTTCAATGAACCTCCGGTAATATCCTGCCATTCCAAGGAATCCTCGGATTTCCTTGACAGTCTTGGGTGCTTCCCATTCTAGAACTGCTGCTACCTTACTCGGGTTAACAGCTATTCCATCTTTACTAATGACATGACCAAGAAATTCCACTTGATCTAGCCAAAATTCACACTTACTAAGTTTGGCATAAAGTTGATGTTCCCTTAGTGTTTGCAACACTAACCTCAAATGTTCAGCATGATCAGCCTTGTTCTTGGAATATATCAGGATATCATCGATAAATACGATGACGAACTTGTCTAGATATGGCATGAATATCTTATTCATGAGATTCATGAATATTGTTGGGGCATTGGTCAATCCAAAAGGTACAACAAGGTATTCATGGTGTCCATATCTTGAGACAAAGGCAGTTTTCGGAACGTCTTCCTTCTTGATCTTTATCCGGTGATAACCGGATCTTAGATCAATCTTGGAAAAGACTCCCGCTCCTCTAACTTGATCAAATAGATCTTGTATTCTTGGAAGTGGATACTTGTTCTTGATTGTGACGTTGTTAGATTCCTGTAGTCTCCGCACATCCTTCTTCCTCCATCTCTTTTATCTACGAAGATCACAGGTGATCCCCATGGTGAAACACTCTCTTGAATGAATCCCTTTTGTTCCAAGTCATCCAATTGCTCCTTAAGTTCTTTCAACTCTTTGGGCCCCATCTTATATGGTGCTTTGGCAATCGGTGTTGTTCCTGGAATTAGGTCGATAGTGAATTCTATCTCCCTATCTGGTGGCATACCAGGTAATTCCGCAGGAAACACATCCTGGAATTCATTTACTACAGGTATATCCTCTAACTTCACCTCTTTCATGCTGTTCAGCTGTAGCTCAACTTCGATCTGGGTATGTTTGTCGCCTTGGTAGATCATTCTACTTCCATCGGGGCTTTTCAAAGACACCGTTTTGTTCACGCAGTCGATCAATGCTCCATTAGCTTCCAACCAGTTCATACCAAGAATGACATCAATGTCCTTCATCGGTAAAATGAACAGGTCCGCGTCAAACGCGCACTTATTGATCATGATGACTTGTTTTTGTTTGGTATGGGTTACTACTATCGTTCCCCCGCGAAAGTATGGTTATGGTTGTATCTAACTTAGTGCAACTAATCCCATGTTTGATGATGAATTGTTGAGAAATGAATGATGTAGTTGCACCGGTATCAAAAAGTACTTTGCCGGGATGAGTGAGTATCCGGAGCGTACCTATCACCGCACGATCGGAGTTGACCACCTCCTCCGGACTGGTACAGTTCAGCTTGCCGAAGGGCTTCTTATTCTTCCAGCTCCCTCCGGTGTTTCCTCGATTTCCTCCTCCTCCAGATTGACCTCCTCCAGTGTTTCTCTTTGGGCAGTCCTTC